>NW_019213724.1:32235-197928 GCF_002532875.2 Varroa jacobsoni
GGTTATCTACTATCCGCCCACAGGTAGGTAAATAGAGGTAGGCAAGGAAGAACGTTCCCCTTCTTTTTGTACGATAGCCTTATTCTATATGATCTTCTGCTTTTCGTCTAGTCGCACGACCACAAAGCGCTTCCATAATTAATCTTTTACACAACTATTCCCAGTATAATGGCTGTGTATTCGTGGGATGATCGGCGATAGTGGTCAGTTCCTTTTACACCAGCTTTGATTGAAGCTGCGAGTTTCCCTTTTACATGCACTGATCACAAGTAACTAAATTTTATGCTTGCAAATTGATTTTATCAATATTATTCAAATGATAATCAACCAGCCCGTCATACAATGACTTCTGCGGCATTCGTGGTGCTTTCTCATGATTTTCTGCAATTCTAGAAAAAAAAAATCGATAAATGCTGCCAAATCTTTCTACTTTTTACACCTACATTTGCTGAACTTTTGAGTACTAGCCGAAAAGTGAACAATACATTACTTTCCGAATATCTAACTTCGAATGAACGGATGTGATCATTCAGCACGCGGTATTATTGCTTCTCGGTTGTATAAGACAGGGCTGTCGTAGTGGAAGCTTGGGGTAGCCACAGACACACATTGGCTTTACATAACAACTACAAACGACGTAGTAATCAAATTAGCATCCTCTGCTATGGTTTTTTTCTCTGATGGGATGGGCTTTAGACTGTTTCCCGTAAAGATATATTAGGTTAGGCTCAAAATATTAGACACGGTAGTACTCGTAGAAAAAAAGTCTAGCTTGATTAACAGATGTGCTTTTACATCGCCGACAAATTACTGATAATTTAGCAATCGTACTTAATTTCCTTGAAAAATAATTATCGTTTCAAAATAGTTACTTGTTACTAGGATTTATGTGCTAATCACCCAACTATGTATGTAGAATTAATTAATTCATTCATGGTTGATTCTTTTTAGAGTTTAAAATCTAGTTCGAAATATCGATAGCATCCTTCCTTGACGTCGGCGTTACTTTAGATGTCTTGTTTCTCCTGTGAAAACCCAGTACAGTCTAATACACATCACTATTTCGGTAAACCTGCCGTTTTTAATCAAGCATAGGAGGAGATAATAAATTAAGCCAGGATGAATGTTATACGGTGGAGACCTTTCCGTATAAATGACGGTCGACCACGAGTCAAAATAGTAGCATTCCAAATATAGTGGAAAACCATCACTTTTAAGGAACAAGCTATGACAGGATTTGCAGGTTTCCTAAGCAAGTTATCGACCGCGCTGTGTTTCAGATCTTGTTTTGATGCTCAAAAACTGAGATAACACAAAATCGTTCCTCACAAACACGAAATAAACACGAATTTTCGAATCACGTGTCAAATTCTCAGTAGTTATTTTTCAACGTTGATCACCTTACATCAGTATTTAAATCATTTGTTTGATATTTTTCTATTCGTTTTGTTTCTGTCCATCTTTGTCTCAGTCTGCCCATAACCCCGTACCGCTTCTATTTCCTCATCTAAATTGCACTCAGTTAAGCGATGGAAGGACTTGTCAGCTGGTGACTTGGGACAGCGTTTATTAGCAGAAACAGTTATACTTGTACTAAACATTGATAATCGCTTGTATTGAAAGTGCACTAATGTGCGGAGCATTTGTATTTTCATTATTTTGATGGATTACTAACAAAAAGTTATCTTTTCATAATTCATTATTAGTACTCGCTCTCCCATCTGAGTCAGGTACCAGTAATGATAAGGCTAAGTTTTGGCCTTAGAATAGCAGTTGCACTCGCTGATAACAGCGCGTGGTTTACAAAAGGCAATCTCGTATGTTGCGTATCATTGTCGCTGGACAACATCAACTTCAGCTTGGCATATCTGTCGCAGGCAAAACTGTCCAACTACTTATAAAACTTAACGTAAATTTGAACTTACGTTTTAAAGGAAGCGATCGTATATCATCGTCGGGGTATTCACTATAATTTCACGACGAGAAATTATATTTTGGCCTATCTTTTTTTAACGCTTGTGCTACTATATCTAACCTGCGAATGATAATGCTCGTTAAGCAAAAGGGTTTCGTTACCATTAGCTTGTATACATTGACTCTAATAACTGTTTCAATTCATCTCTAAGGAACGTTTTAGCGAACCTGAAAGTATTCCGCGCGCAAAAGCCGTTCGCAAAACTACGTCTTGGTTCAGACCTGCGAGTAGTAAACCAGAGACCCTGTTAATATCATAACCTCGGCTACCATGAAGATGATGTCCAGCCTTCTATAAGAACCTAAATTTTCTGTAGAGATGTCATAGCACTGTTCTAATTGCGCAGCGCCAGTGGTCGAATCAACCGCTTAGTTAGAAACATACATTTTGAATACATATATACATTTGACATAGTTATATAAAATGGGGTGCCATTCCTTAAATAATTTGAATCAAAACGCCAAAAATAGCCTGTGGCAATTGACATTGGTCGGGGTTGTTGAAGCTAAACTATTCCAATTCGGATAAGATAACAGAACCTCGAAGGAGGAAGGGGTTTGTCTATTTAGAAACAGCCGTTTGTTTCTAGTCTAGCTTTCTCCAGAATGATCTTCCTTGATCATTCACACTTCAAGTTGGTACGTATAAAGGCATATATGTGGAATTTTATAAAATAAAAAATACTGATCTTTCATGACAAGGCTTTCTAATTCTGGTGTCCGTTGAGCCACGTGGCTAATTTGTTGTACTAATCGCTCCATTTTCAAGATACAGGGCAAGAAGTATGCATATATTATTACAAACCTCAATATTAGAATAAAAAAACAGACTGACGTTATGAAATCAGTCATAGTGTGTATGATACTGTTGATGCCTGGCTCCATTTTCGTCGTCTTTGCCATTTATGAAGCTATCTTATCTTAATAATCAAACTATTCAATTTATCATCGAAAGCTTGCTTGCCCGTGTCTTGCCCAGATGTGTCAGCCAAACGCTGACACACTCTATGTAGGCGTACCATGTGATTCCTAAACTGACGTCAGTCTTTACCTGTTACTCGTCAATCTGCGACTAAAGCTCATAGACAACATAATGCAATATCCAACATCTTCGTACGGTACTAATCTCGTATGTCTTTTACACCTAGCCGTCCTAATTTCAGTTCAACAAAAAAAAGAGTGTTACATCCATGTTGGTTACATGAAAGTGTAACATACGAAGCCACGATACGAAACGTGGGCAATTTTACGGGTCCATTGTATAAAATCAAATTAAACTAAAAAGATAAGCAACTCTCCTGTGCTGTCAAAGATTATTGCTTTGTCGCTTACGTCTAGTAAGCAACAATCACGATGCAGTAATAATACGTAGCGTTGAGTAATGTCTATTGATGTTGTGTTTAGGGTTGCCTCGTCGTGCTTCATGTATAACTATCCCCTAAACGATCTGACCGAATACCCACTCTCTACATAGAATAGCACGGAGGAAAAAAACCGAATTTTCATGCGAAAATGAATCTAACGCAGTAAATCTATCACAAAATGAGTGTACTTCTGAAACTTATTTGAACCGGCACTGCAGCAAAGTGAGCCTGCCACAGTTGCCCAATCTATTAAACCAGGGTACGGACTAATATCGGACTGTTGATATTGAACGTCAATGAATGTCAGTTTGGTGAAGCCTGGACATTGCATTATCGCCCACATGTTTCAACGAGAAAGAAGGGTTTAAGCTTGCCGTAGCCCTGAAGAAAACTTACGTGAAAACAGACCGAACATTCAAGTTCATATACATTCTTGCTGGAGGTCTTCAGCTAAACGTCGTGAGGTTACAGCGGCAGACTGAAGCAATTTGAATATGGAACAAACTATATCTTGAATGTGTATACCTTTACTTAAGTACTGTGACATGTAAATCCAATTCGTAGGGGGTTTGTATTTGATACTATAAGTCCAACCTGTATAATTGTCAAATAAAATAAGTTCGTTATGTGTATATTAAGGTTATTTTACTTTTAAGGTTATATTACTTTTAGATATTCGTCTTAATTTCTCTAAACAATTTTATCATTCGAGCGAGTTGTCTAAAATGCGTTTTCGTAACGGGGCTCGTTTTAAAGTTTTTACTGTAAAACTCCGCTGGAAAAGGAATACTTGAACATCTGAGGTTCACGAATTGCCTAGCGGAGCTACTTAAGCGCTGCCTCGTCGTCTTTTTGAACCGTTCGTTATTCTTTCCCGCCCATACTGGTAGCCTTGGGCATATTCCTAGCATTTTCACTCCCGCTTTTTTCTTAGAGTATCTCCGCTATTCTAATCAGCAATTTGAACGTTTCGAACGCTGGCTCGTTGTCGGGGTACACCATCGATCCAGGATCACGGTCGTCCAAAGATATGTGCAACGCTTTTCATTCCGTTGCTTTTCCCAAACCACCTTCAACACGAATAATATTAGGCACAAACTTGTGGTGTCCCTGTCGACATGGTGGCCCGTGTTTTCTTTTGACTCCTCAAAAACTACTTCAAATGAGTCGGGGCTCTAACTTTTTTTTTTTAATGTAACGTTGGGTTTTGTATTTCTCTACCAATTCTACTCGTTTTCATTTAATGCTTTTTTTTTGCGAAAAAAGACATCGTCTCTTAACTTGCGCGTTAATTAAATAACGCGCTAATCCCTTCTACCTTTCGATGAGCAGTGCCTGTTGACTTCATTTATTATTTGAAGCGTATTACATCGCCATTTTTAATTTCTAACCGCATATACTTTAATATCAAGACGCACATTGTAAGGGAGCAAGCGACAGTCTCTGAAATATCCTATTTTGTCCAATATAATGCAAAAGGGCATAGTAGAATAGATATGGAGTGCGGTGACGCGGTATCAAAAAGTCAATAGATAAAAGTGTAGTTGTGTGTTCCTTCGCCAAATCTTCTGTACTTGATGCAGCTGTATACAAGAGACACCAAGTGAGCTAAATGGACACACGATTAAAGACAAAAATAGGACATAAGGTGTGCGATCGTAATCCATCCAATCGTCTATAATAAGCAGGGATTACTCGAGCGGCTTCGATCCGTGCTAATGCTTCCTGTTGCAGCTCTTGACGCGTATCCGCCAACGTCCTTATCAGGTCAGTATACGATACTGATGTGGCATCCTCTCCATGAGCATTCACGGCGTACAAAGTCTGCTTAAGCTCCTCGACAGTTTTCGTGTTATGGCATAGCGTAATACAGTTTATGTACGGCATTTCAGCCTCGAAAAGAAACCTTGCAGGATAAATTTCTCATCCTTATCGGGCTAGATAAGCACTAATCTAAACAGCTTGTCCGGCCAGGCTAAAGTAGATTTAACAGTCGTGTTCGCTAACAGCCTTTCGTTGTTGGTATTGGCAACTTTGAAGTCAATCTTCGTAGCGCTACGTTCGCAGATGTAAAACGAAGGCGACCAACATAGATTCAAAAGTGCGGTTTCTAGTGTACGTATTTTCGAGGAAGTGCTAACAATTGGCCGACCGTACATTAAGTCAGTCTCTACCTCAGTGTCGATGCCAACTGCAGGTGAAAACCCTCATGCACGAAGCACTGACAGCGGTCTCTAGAAGCAGCGAGAAGTCTCTCTATAAATGGCGTGACAACCTGTCATATAGTTACAATACGATATTTTATGGAGTAGGCTGAGAATGGGCAAATCCTAACAGCAACCTTTGGGATCGCCAACGCAGTCGTTCTCTGTTTAGTTCGACTATCGCCAATGCATAGCCAGATAGAACTGATACGTATTAGATAAGCGCGTCTTGATATAACGCTTAGGCTTATTTTGTTAACGAATCATATCATCAGGTTTAAGGCATCCGATGTACCAATCAGTATTTTTAGTTGTTACCTTACCCTTAGCACATTTATAGTCATCCATCATGTTCTTCGTTCTCGAAAGTTCTGTTTTTTTTTTATTATTTATTTATTACTAAAACAATATAGATACTAAATAATATATCGGTATTTAAGACAGTATGGCGAGGTATGTTTAAGGGTATGTCTAACGGGGCAAGTAACTTTCAACTAATGAAGCTAAAGTGTTATTTGAAGGACAAAAAGCTATTGTTGAGAACCTTTGTACACTTTATATACGCAATCTGAAACAAATGAAAACCTGAAACAAAATATATTCCACTGATGTTTATATAAATAAGCGAAATCATTATTGAATAATAACCTATTCAGCTGATTGTTCAGGTAAGAATTTGCCAACGTATTCCATCGAATCTAGTCTCGATACGAAATATAGAGTTTACTGCAGAACAAGCATGGCTTCTTCTCGCTAATCTTTCTTTGTCTTTCGGGCAATACGATAAATACGGCAGTAATAAAAAAAGGAGGCGTCCGTACTAGCCAGGCAGCCGAATACGAGGAGCCCTTCCGTAGTAATAGGTTGTCTTCAGACAACAACGCAACTCTGGTTACCCTAGCGCCTCCAGCGTCGACATCCAAGTTAGACGCAGCTACTTGCAATGGCAATTCGTTTGCTAGACAGCCTACGACGGGCCCCTGGCTCGTTTCACTGCTAAGGTGAGCTGCCTTTTGCTGCTATGGCAAATCCTATCTCACTAGACCGCCTGCTCTTACTGCTTGAGGTGTGGATAGTAGAAGGTTAGTTGAAGGCGAGAGACAACCAGCGAATGTAATGGCCGGCAAAAGTTTACGAGGAGTACGGTCTTGACGTGTTCCTTCGTATCGTTAATGGCACTTCTATTGGGCTCGAGTCCTATTCTCTGACCTGTCCTGCCACCCACAAGCTCACTCCATCTTTCTCGATCGTCGCCTATAGCTTTCAGACTCTCTTCGTCCTCTGATGCTGGTCGGCATTTACTGTCGCGGCTAGGACCGCAAAGGCGTTGGTAACGGAGAGTCTTGTAGTCGCTGGTTTCCGGCAAAAGCAGAGCCGACAGTAGCTATACTGTCGTATTTTCTAGCCAGTAACAAGCGACGGAATTATCGGAGATGACCTTGTAGGCCATCCCTTGCTGGTGGCCAAGTAGTAGGCATGCTTATGAGATTGAGCTCGGTTGAAAGTAGCCATTTTGGCTGAATGCAACTGACTGTGAATAACTCCAACGTAGGCAGGACGGGGTAGGGAATTACTTGAGGCAAATGCACGACTCATCCAGCCAGAGGCACTAAGAAACTATAATTCATTGCCAGCTCATTCGCGCATCTATTCATGCCTGTGACGAGTTATCGACCCTTAGTCGAACATGAGCTTGTTCATTACGATGTCCAATGTGTGCCTCCTTAGTGGGTATGCACATTGGAGCTTATATCAAAATTGTCTTTGGATACCCAGCATGAAACTGTTGCGCTTCATTGATTAGTACCCGTCAATTCGAATGAAGTTAGCGTATAAATAATATGTTATTTGGAGTCCCTTACTGATAGATCCATATAAGACCTGGATTCGCTCAGTAGATATATAAATGTGTTAACTCACTAACTTTAGCTAGATTAAGTCAAATTTTATTTACCAATAGCACCTCTGTAATATCCGATCTAAAATCATTTAAGAACGATTTCCAAAAACTCATCAAAAACTCAGAGGCTATTTTGAAATTTTAGTTTATCGAGGTAAGTTGTTATTGGGCTCTTGTGTTGTTATATCATATGTTTAGCCTGATATCCGCGAAGATATAGGTTAACACACTTAAACTACTTTAACTAAAAACGTATCATATGCATTACTTGTACTTTCCACCCTCCTTTTCGATACGAACTATAAAGTGGCAAATGATACTATTGCGAAGAAAGCGGACCAAGAAAACGCGAAATTTGCGGCCTCCCAAATGCTATGCTTCGTTGCGTTGATGCTGACAAGCTCCTGAACTAAGCGCGTGAAGTTCTCCGTATACCTGAAATTACGCAAGCATCTGACTAAGGATCTTGGGTCCATAGTACTGCCCGCACGTCTTCTTCAGAAGCACAGGTCGTGATTTAACTATCCTTGCAGTCTTGCTTGGAGGGCCCAGATGGTCCTTAGACTCATGGCGGAGATACAGCCTGAGCCTCCTAAACCGGCATCTTTAAGACGATCTATGGAAAGAACATACGTTGCAAATGCAACAATACTTTGAGCGGTTGGAAACACGTTTCATTGCTGATACAGAACATCAGCAGTGCAGGTAGCTATCATGTGAAGGCAGCTCCAGGATTTACCTGGTCTCTCCTCGGTCCTCATAAATCACTTCTTGCAGATGTTTGCGTTGCGAGATATAATGCGATGCGTTGTGCGCTCTTTGGCGTTAATAAACTGGTCTTGGACTTGTTGACTAACAGACTGAACGGCTACTCCGAAAGCCTACACGCTATCCCAACTAAGCAACAGGGGTTCTGAATAAAACGCTCCATGGAAACGGCGTATAGAATTTTGGTAGCCAACGGTAAGAGAGCATTGATCCAGCTATTAAGCGTTTGTCTACTTCAGAACAGCCTTCGACTCAGCGGCGAGGACAAACGTAATGCTTCCTCTGAACCTCGTGATTAACTTTCTCGCTGCGATTCTATAGGAGAACAGGATAACCATCGACGGCGCAGTGGCCGAATTCCCACCTTTCACACAGAGAACCCGGCTTTACGCAGCAATCACTGCTTTGGTACTGATCGTAGACCTGATGAAGACGGAGACGATGAAAATTAGAAGGGGGCACTGGCGCGTTGTATCTCGCTAGGTTGCCTCTTGCTTACGTTAACCGGTTTCCGCATTTGGTATTACTTTTTTTTGCATATGCTAAAAGCTTCACCGCGCATATAGACGCACTCTACCGAAAGACCCAGAAGGACAGTTTCGGCTGCCTACGTGATCAGATCATGTCATCCCGTATCAGTTGCAACCGTTTTCAGCTTGTTTGATTTCAAAGCAGTTCTGCCCAAAACGTATATGGTAGGCTTTATTTCGAAGGATTTTACAGCGGACGACCTCAAACAACTTCCCTTAAGGGGCACTTGGGAAAAAGGCACAACGACCTCGGAATCGCCTCGCGAACCGTTTAGCCGATTCGCTGCTGCTGTCCAAGGATCTAATCGTCGTTTTGTGCTCTCAGCAACGAAGGGCTTTAAATCAATCTTAACAACTGAGAGCGAGAAATTCGTGGAGACCGATAGGGATTTGTTTCCTTCGACTGCGATGGGGAACAACGGATAAAAGGGAACCAACCGGCTAACAAACATTTTGGTACCCGCTTGGCTGCCCATGAACTTCACCACAAACTCCACAAGGAATCGAGTTTTCACCCACCTAAAGATACATATGGACGCTCTAGATACATGGAAAACAGTAAAATATACCATGTCGCACGTTGCTCTCGGGGACAATCTTTAAGACAAAACCCTCAAACTAGTTTTCTAAGCTCAAGAAGACCCACATAATCCATATGGCGCAGTGTTTTACTGGCTTTATATACTTACTCTAATATTAGGATATTGCGGTGGCAGCAACTGTAAAAATAAATAGTTGACTACTACAGCAAAGATGAAAAAATCAAATTTAATTCAATATAGTGTCGTTTACCTTCACGTGAGGGCAATTACTCAGATTATACGTAGCTAGTACAATGACACCATTTAGTCGCTGTAAGTGAGAAACTCTGAATAGGTTCGCGAAAGATCTGCTTCATAATACTTTTACGTAGTATTCTAGTGGGATACATCTATGCTTTAAATAATCCTGTTAGGTTAGCAGTGTTTGTAGACAAATTTAAACTTTAGTTGTCTGTCATACGTAGGCACACCTACACAAATACTACTTATTTATTTATGAAAAAGGTCCAACGATTAACGATTAACGATTAGGTAATGCAGAGGTAATTAATAGGAAGACTTTTCCGTGTTGTAGCACTACCGTGGGAACGCTCAAAACTAATTTAAACAATAGCAGCAAGCTGTAAAATTATGTCAAGAAGTTAAAAAAAAAATCCAACAACGGAGACGGTGTAATAAATGTATTATTTAGCATAAACTTAGCAATTGCTAAAAGACTACATAGACAGACAACAGAACACACGCACAAGTGAAGATTTCAAGACGTACACATGGACCATACACCTAGATGGCGCTTTAGCAGTGAACTTTTATTATATAAAAATATTATTAAAAAATATAGTTATTATATAAAAAAAAATAACTATTTTGACTAGATAAGCAGGAGATAGCTAGTTAACTGATCTTCTAAGCCTAATTATGAACCAAATAGCAGGCGCCATTCTCTCGTATATACGGAGCACCTTGAATAAACTTTACACTTAATCTTAGCTTTGTTACTTTGCGCTTAATCGCTTTGCTGTTAAAGCTGTTTTTTGAATATGCAAACAATTAATTCTATATCGGACAATCCAGTTAATAAGATTTCTCAGTAGGCCGTTGACAGATTATATTGACTATTTTTTGAATTTGTGGACACAGTATGTCGCTAATTTTATTTTCAAATTGTTCTAACAGTTTGTATCTCAGGTCACCCAATGAAAATCTATTCAGCTAAATGTAGATTGTAGCGGAGGTGACAGGAACGTGTATAAATCCAAATGATCGCGGATGTACTCACAACAAGAAAAGCAGCAACAACAACAACGAAAGCGCAGCAAGCACGATGCGATCAGGAAGGTGAAAATGGCTAACTTATGTAAAAAAAAATGACTAAAGACAAGGAGTGTAAAATGTCCATTCTGCTAACATGAATATATGATCAAACAATTCTTATATACTACATTTATGTGTTTTATAAAAAACACATACAATAGTGTATCTAGTGGTGAATCATGTTATACGTGATTCTGTGCGCTGAAAAAATAACTAACAAATAACTTTAGCTTTTAAATTTATTCATGTAATACTAATAGTAATGGTAACGATGATTATCATGTATAGCTATGTACGAAGGATATCTTAGTATGTATAACTCCGAAATGATTCATAAAGCGAATTCTATAAACG
Organism: Varroa jacobsoni; assembly: GCF_002532875.2. Taxonomy (NCBI): domain Eukaryota; kingdom Metazoa; phylum Arthropoda; class Arachnida; order Mesostigmata; family Varroidae; genus Varroa; species Varroa jacobsoni. The sequence continues at coordinate 43,186 of NW_019213724.1, forward strand.
TAGGTTAAAGTGCAAGGGAAAAAAATTGGGAGAAACATATATTTGAGTTTTGTATCGCCGAAAAGCCAATTATTCAAGTGTGCTCTTAATTTCGTCGTTCAAAGTTGAGACATTTGCCCGCGTCCACTCGGCTAAACGTAGAACTCTCAAAGATCTACTCCTCTTTCGAGCAACTAAATATATACTATTATGTGATATTTTGCAGCTGGCAAATCACTTCTATTTGATATTTAGAGCTAAAGGTATGTGGGCTTGAGTCAACAAGACACGAAAAAAGGCACGGAAGTGAAAAGCGACGTTTTTGAAAAATGCGGAAAACCATAGAGGTATTTAACAGCAACCGGTAGCACTCGTTAGATCGAGAAATTTTGTCACCGCCCCTCATACTGGATAATGACATTTGCAAAATAGCCTATGACGCTTTTTACACGACATGGAGTAAACGAAAGAAGTTTTTGCCAGAATTTATATAAAGAACTCGATCGAAAAAAACCATCACTCACGATAACCAAGTGATCGCACCTTGTACAGATGAAACATTCAAAATGAAACAAAAATGACCATCAGAAAGTATTATGTAAGCCAGGAAGTACCATCAGCTCAAAGGCAAAAAAACGTTGATTAGATATGAGTAAATGTAGTTAGGTACTACTAGATTTTTATTGCTACATCAGACTAACATTTAAATCAATTAACTACCTCATAACACTATGTTACAATATGGTACTATATAAGGTAAAGTCGGACCGCATGGGCTGAAATTTGCTTACGACTATCAAACAATTGGCAGCACGGGAAAAAAATTACACTAGTATGCTCTTCAAAGACCTCTGTTGTGCGGTTTATATGAGAGCACTATAATTAATTTACTTCGAGAAAGGATCTATCGAAGATACTTCGTTGTTGGCTCATATAGCGGGGCGCTGCAGGTCATATGAGTCCATACAATTTTACTTCTAGTGAAATTCTATGGGCCATTATCATGTGACAAAATTAGTTATTTAGCAAAGCTAAGCGGAAAATTGCGTTTTTCCTGGAGAGGGCTGCGGCTATGGCTAAGAAATATTATGCTTCACAATTACGTACTGGCGTTGCCGCGTCAAGTGGTCGAAGATTTGTCCGGTATCAAGTTCTGCTGCGCAGCGAGAGGTTCAAGTACTGGCGTATACACGAGAGTTGTATGTTGTTCGAGAATGAATGAAACGGAAGTACAATAATGTGGTCTCTAATGCCGGTGCCCAATGCTAATTTCATCGTATCTAGGCCCGTCTAATTATCGTAGTTGTGCATGACTCTAATGTAAAGCGCTATCCATGGCGCCTTCGTATTTATGGTCCGTAATTTAATTCACACGTATTCATTATTTAAAATAATTTTATTATAAGTATCTTATATTTGAATAATAAGTTCACCATGCCAATTTAATTTTAGCCGCTTCAATTTATATAAGTATATAGAAAACAGTGAAGAAATAAATGAAGTTACGCTCTGTGAATACGGGTAACCACCACGTGTGTCTTACCTCAGCTAGCGGTCATTCGACTAATACGGCGGAATTGGTCCACAGTTTCATTGCGTTATATGGCTTTAGCTGAAAAAAAATCTGTGAGTCCTTAATTGAGATACAGTAACTTTTAGGTTAGGCTAAATCAAGTTACATTGTTTTGGCTATCGGCTATGGATGTGACGCAACTAACCCTTAAGCGTAGAGGCTAGGTAGGATCGGCGTCCTGTAGCCTTCCAGGATTTCAGATAGCCTTTCCACATACAGATGGAATGGAACGGAGGTGTTGTTCTTTTGGGGAGAAAGTCAGCAAATACTTCTTAGGAACGTCAATTGTTTTAGACTTTTTTTATTTTGTCTAAGTTGAAACTTGACAAACTTTGGAGTTGCAAATGATAAACAGCATCACGGCTGGCACTTTATTGCCACAGCTCTACTTGGCCGTATGGTCATCAAAGAGCTATAATTATAGCACAGGATTGTATGTAAATGTTGCCATGTTTTATCAAATTTCATTGGCTAGAATTGCCGAAAATTGCTCGTACATCACAGTAAACACTGTAGTTACAGTCAAATAAATTTTACGTCAATCAACCAGATATGAAAGGTACAGCAATGAGGTGTGCCATCTGCGGCCGTTGACTATTCAAGTAGGACACGTCTTTGAAGCGAAGGCTCTGCCGAAGGGTGCAAATCGTCATAGCAACCCATTACAACAAGAACGGGTCGTAAATGCTTGCCGAATAACAGTAGTTACCTTCCGCAGGTCAAAGTACTACAAGCCCAACAAACACTTATATTTTCCTGATCGTGCACTCCACAACTTCTCTAGATGCGAACGCTATCGCTATCGGTTAGAAAAGCAGTAATTAGCAATTTACTAAATTTCTACTACGGTAGAAATTACTACAGTATCCAGTTAGTGCTTGTCTATCGCCTGGAACGATTTTTTTTGTAGTTTAATCACCGAGCAGGTCAGGTAATCGCATGCTGACGAGCCCATTCAAAATCTTTTTTTGAATAAATTTTTTATTGGCCTCATTCTGATAGCCTTCTAGAACCTTATGGTGGTCTCTAAAATTCTGCACTGACCAAAAGCTACACGAAAATAACAACAAAACAAGCGTAATAATGCGATTGAAACTAGATCATATAGTTAGAAACCATTTTTTCACTGCAGCATCGCAAACAGTGTCAAAGGATAACCCAAGCATACTTACCAGCGCAGACTTTTTTTTTTAATTTTTAGGTTTAAGAGTACAATCAGCCCATGAAAAGGCTAAACACGAAAAGGCGTATCTATTCAATCTTTCCTTCTCTTCTTTCGCGGAAAAATGCATTAGCCGAGATAGTATACTAAAAGCGTGTTTTAAAGCACAGCAGTCAACAAACTGCCATTCATCTGGAAATCGCCGTAGATCTACATCGTGATTTTCGTTATTAAATGCAGAAAAATTCAAAATCAATTTGTAACGGAAAGGGAACAAGGTACAAAACAAGTCCTCAATAGATTAATCTAGATTTTTATAGAAGCGCACATGACACTAGCTGCTCTACGCAGTTTTATAGTTGCCCAACACTTTTTTTAATGGCTTGCATAAATTGCCTAATACGATGACATTTATAAATTCTATTTATAAATAGTTCGGTGTAAATAAAAAAAAAAATTATTGCTAGCCTTTTCTCTATTGCTGCCACTGTTGTTAACTGACACTTGAGCTAACATAAAGGAGTTCATTAAATGAACTATCACACAGATATTCACAAAATGTACCCACACTATCAGCTACGCGTACCGTATTGAACGCAATGGTACTGAAACAAAATCCCAGAAAAGAGACATTGATATCAGTGGCCATACCCATTGATTCCAGCGGGTTCAATTGAACCATATTGACTATTCGAGTGCCTGTTTGGACAAAGCACTAGGTGACCACTATGAATTGCAGTATTTACGTTGGGTCTGTAGCTGGGCTTCTGTTTTCGTAAACGGTTCTCAGCTATTTGTTTGTGCAGAAGAAATATATTGTCCGCGGAAAGCCGAACTTCTATTCGAGGTCAGCAATTGGCAAACGAAAAGTTAGGCCAAATTTTATGATCTTGGCAATGTTGTTATGATGGATACTCAAAAGTGTTTTATTGGGCTATCGCTACAACGGTAGCTACAGTTAGGACTGTCGTCCCATTTGATGTCAAAAAGCCGGCTCTTCAAAGGACAAACACAATAAGTTACAACGCCGTATACGTATCTTGCGTATTGAGTTAATGTCATTTTCATGACTTATCGATTCAAACTACTACAACACGATCATTAGCAATACGACAAGCAATAAAATCACCAAATTCATTAAATTGTGCCTAGCAACAATCATTTAACGTGAACGATCCTAGCTCCCATTAAATTCGAAAATATCTGGCAGAACGACGGTAAAAGCAGGAGGAAAAAATACAAACTTTTACGACTCACCTCACTGGTAAGTAACGACACGCCTAATCTTTATTCCTGCTGTCCTGGTGCCCTGATCCTCCACCCTATCGAATGGCAGAAGTTGGATGTTGTATTACGGATACCGTAACTACTAATTATTGTCTAAATAACCTATTATAATCAATTGGAGTATCTATAGCTACCTGGATTGATTCACACACACATAAATATATACATAAACATATAAATATTGCAATCGAACCGATGGTGGGTGAAAAAAGAGATTTTTTTTTTTTTTTTTTCAAAGGCGACAGACATGTGCATTGTGGAGTCTGAGTCTGAATTTCTCTTCAGAAGTTGTCCATACAGCTGTTATGTAAAATTGTCAATATTGTGAAACCTCACGTTATAAAACAGATCTACCAGATTTCCTAATAAAGCGTCATGTTTGCCCAGAAGACGCGCAGAACGCAGAAAATCGCTCGTGAAGGTTTTTTTTTCATGAAGTACTTTTACCTAGCTTGTGTTGAAGCAACGCAACAGTAGGTTAAAATTCCCTGGCGTCATTTGAAAGATTAATGGGAACAACCTACGGCTGGAATATATATGGTCTGGGAAGTTCTCTCAAATGGCGTTGAAGAAAGCACCATTGTTCATTGTCATGATTCACCCACCTCTCTCCGACACGTCATCAAGTATAATTTTTTCTCATTATTATTCTGCGCTAAGCCGAGAGTTCACCAATCTATCATCCGTGACGAATGCTGACTTTATCATTTGCCAAGCCTTCCCATATCAATGTTAAGGCTGCATCAATATGAAACAGGTAATCCAATGCCATATACCTATACGGAATGTTTTTGTCTATCTTTCTTTATCGATGAAAAGATTTATGCGAGTACCAGCCACGGGCTGCTGGCAGCCAGGTCAAACTGCCAGCATGCAGCTCCAAGTAGACAATATCTGCCATGAGACGATACGAGTACTAGAACTCATCATGAATCCCAAAATGTCATCACGACCCAAACACCACTATTTTGTAGCACATACCGCCTCAGCGCCAACGTCCGCCTACCTCTCTGACTATTACAGAGTTGAAGTGCTATTGTAGCTATGAGGCTCTTAATAGCCTTTCTTTTCCGTAAAACGTGCCATGTCTGCCAATGATTTTGGTGGCGGTGAGTTTTTAGTTACCTAGCTAAATGTTTCCATCCGCCTATCCGTTCGTTGTCTCTGCGATGTTGCCGTTTATGCAGCCAACCTTATCGAACTCCAACTCTCTGTGTTAGTAATGCTTTGCCTGCCAGAGATGTTACGCAATCAACTTTGGTACTGGACGTTTGATTATGCCCATATTACTATAATGTTCATTCATTTGTTGATTGCAGATGTCATTTGGAAGCTGACGCAAGGCCTGGCCAGGAATAGAGCCAACGAGGAAATCCGGTCTCTTCATCATATCTGATATATAGGGATATATGAAGAACGGCAGCTAAATAGCGATCTTTGTTTACGAATTACGGTGACGAATCGTACGGTATCTTGGAGTATTGGGAAGGGGCTAAATGAATAATATATTGAAAACTGAAGCCACGAAGGCCAGTGAAAAAAACAAGCTGAGGGATCGTGTAAGGACACCGTCAAGCTATCTAGCAGATATTTTGATTCTTATCATGAATATAAAGAGGGCAAAGATGTTGTTTTGAGATAAAATGTTAGAATGGTCCCATTTACTTAACGTTTACCGGTAAAAATGGAAGTGTATATCATGTCCATGGCCTCGAATTTTGAGACTCTAAATTCGTGTAATAGCACAGTATGCAATAATTGAAAAGCAGATTCAACTAAATTTATAATTTTGTGCTGATTCTGAATCAGGTAATTCTACTTAAAACAGGCGCAAGCAAGACGTCCTCTAGTTGCAAGCTAAGTTTCTATTTGTCAGAAATTATGCCTGCCGCTGGGTTAGCGTAAAAATGAGAAGTTGATTATTGATAACTTGAGAAAACGACTAAGAATAAACGGAAATTCGTTATATTATCTGTTGAGAATAACAAGACCCCCCTCTCCCCTACTTTCAATGGAGGTCATATAAGCAGTTAAGGCAAGCCAAACAAATCGATGTATAGACCGCAGCGTCACCGTACCTCGTGTCACTGGAGTCTATCTTCCAAGAAGAGATATACAGATTTTCGATGCTTTTCATTACCGTTGAGTTAATTCATAAAATAACATAAAGGAGCTGATGAAACCCCTAAACAATGTGCGTATTGTTGCATTAACTTATCCCAAAAAATTAATTTCATCATCATGGTCTGCTACTTTTCAAGCTAGCCTAATTTAAAAAAGTGGCGGGACTTGATCTTGAATACGACCTGAATACCCAGTAAACACCAGTTTTTTTCCCCATAAATTAGTGATTTACAGAGATTTACTGTAGGCTCAAACTATCTATTTTTCTGACAGCTTTTATATGTTTCGTTAATGATAACATATATATACTAGTCAGCATTACAGGTCTCATCGATCAAACTACGTGACCAATTTGTTTCTCATCAATATTCATTTGTAGAAATTTCATACACGCACGCCTCAAATAACGCCTGTTCTTCGACCTTTGTAAAACCTACTCGCAGTGTTTCAACACTGCTGAATATCAGCGTTCAACTAGACATGAACATGATTCAAGATAATGAATAAGGATAGAATTTTTACAAACGTGTGACGCGTTTGTTTCCGATTGATGTTGCGGTTGCACGAAACCCCAACAATCAATCGATTTAAACTTTAGTGTTATATTTTATTCGTTTTTATCTGGAGTATACACCCCAGCAATTGACTACGGCGACTAGACCGGTCTCTGTTTTTTTTGTCAAATCAGCCCAGTGTCACGGCGCAATAAGAAACAAACGCTGAGTAGCGTTTTAGCGAGCTGAATGAACACTTCGGCTAAGCATTATGAAACTCGCAGGTTCAGTGATTAAAGTTTAAATTAGATCAGTTTCCTCTTATAGGTGCGTGTATGTGCGTACGTGTACGTGTACATGTCTCTGGGGGGAAGAACGTAGACGAGCGACCAGGAAGCGCTGATAACCAATTGACCATTTGTTTATTTTTATCGAGTTACCGATTTTTATTTTACGGCCAGTTACTCATTAGTAAGCTCCGCTATCTGCATTTACTCTCCTGCCTACCTACCTACCTACCTACCTAGAGAAAATAAGCTGTAATCAATAATAACATAACGATAGACAAGCTTAGGATGTCGGCAAGCGCAAAAACAGTGGCAAAAATAGAGGCACAAAAACGTTGGCGCAGGGCGAAGTGGTCGTCGAAGAAGTATGGCTACCGCCGACAAGAGCAGCTATTATTGGCTGTCTGGAGACAGCAGAATGACCCGATCGCTGAAGATCCGCCTTCTTCGGACCGCCTGGTTACGAGTGCTTAGAAAACGATTAAAACATTGCTATATCCAAGGAAACTTACATTCGATACATTTTGTGCGAAACAAGTATATGAATGAAAATTGTTTGCCCCTCCTATTGGCTATGATAGATTTCATTGTTCATCGGCCCGGGTGTGACGGTGGTGGTTGTAAGTCTCGCTAGAAAACAACTGACTGTTATAATGGACCGTTTTTAGTGCGTTATTTTCGAGCGACAACGATGGCTACTTTTGACATTTTGCAGTCAAACATTAGTTACATAGCAAATAGCGAAAAAGAAAGTATCGAAGTACCCACCCAACGAAATAGGTAGCGGGCTAATCAGATTTTTACATAAACATAAATGTTAATGTTGAGACAGGGTGGGAGTCGGTTGCACATTGGAAAATAGCTGGTACGGTATTCGGATGCCTATTAAGAGAAAGTAATAGATAACACTACAGTTTTCAACGTGGCGCAAAAAATTAGTGTGTTTTTTGCTATCAACAGTAAAAGCGAAGCATCAAAAAATAACACACGACCATTATATGGTCTCAGTTGAAAATTTTATTTTATTTTTATATATTATTTTAGACCGCATTAGACTAGAAAAATCAATTGAAAGAATATGATAAATCTCATGGACAATAGCAAAAACAGTAAATAGAATTTGACTTTGTTGACTCTTACTGTATGGCCTGTTACGTCACAAGCCTTTGGCTAAAAACTTGGGTGACCTACTACCTTAATATTTCATCTATCGAATAAGAATCTGTTGTCATACGTGTTTCCGACGCTTCTCTGATCGATCAGACGTGTCTGAAACTTATTATACGAGCTATGCTACGTAATCAAAATTAGTCGGTTCTAAGTACAAATATTAATGGCATTATATTTCGACGGCGGACTCGCCGGTCGTAAAAGCTTTCTTACGGGCTCACGTAAGCTAATCAGTTTCTAAGAGAAAGGACGAAAGTGGAGAAAAAGAAAATTGACAGAAGTTACGGTTTTCTTTTGCCGATATTCAGCTGCAGTTGGTTCCTTTCAATGGTAGGTGAAGCGATTCGTCGACAGTATCGTTTTAAACGCTGTGAAGCGATCTATGGCTGTCGGGTTCGTTCAACGGTTAAAAAATATCTGTGCCCTAGGGCATTGTAGAACTGCGCTTCTTAATTTCAGGCTTGCAATGCTGAACAAAGGTCAGGGCGAAGAATCCTGCTAGACGTGGCCTTTTTCCAACTTGACCTCCTACATCAACCAATAGAATGTTAAGCATACCCTTAGTGTGACGATGTCTGGCAACTTTTGCTGCGATACGTCGACATCTTTATTGTTATCTGCCTGGATGTTCGATTACTGCTTATAGATGTGCAGACGATGCCTTCTTAGAACCGCTACAAACCAAAGACTGCCGTTTAACAACGTAGCGAAATAAGGAAGTCCCATAAATATAACAGTTTTTGTCTCTTCGTAATGATTTACTTAGAGTTCTATAATTTATTGACATGTCGGCTTGATCCGATATCATACGACGATAGGATCACGTCGGAGATCAGTATCGTGTACCAACTAACCGCCAAAACAATTACGCTTTATGTGATGAAAAATGAAGTGTACGTATTTTGTACTTCATGTAAGTTGTTAACACAGTTGGGTCATTAAGATGGCCAATCATTATAATAATAAGTTATATCGATGTTTTCACGACATCTAAGCTACACATAGTGTGCAACTGGGGATATTTTTTCTCCAAAACACCAGTGCTTTTCATAAATACGACTCCTGAAGGATGCTAAATGAAATACACGGATTCTGATCGATCCCAGTTCATGTGGGTACTTTCCTTTTCTGTTGACTTCAGACGAGGTGGATCACTGAACCGGTGGTATTTATGACTAACGTCTGCTACTTCGTGTCGTATCGAGGCCAGCCAAAGTCAGTTACGACAGCGTTGATGAATGATGGGTAAGCACTGCGTAGTAGTGTATCGGTCGATCAGAGCAGTTACATGGCACGTTGAAGTTTCGCGCATCGTTTAGCTCCGCCGCCTCTAAATCAGACGCCATCAAAAGATGGATACAACGTTCCGAGCGACAGGCCAGTCGCCGATCACAGACTGCCGGAAGTATCAACAGTTTTAGGTTTCTTTATCGTTATCGTCGTTGACGTTGTTTTTGTTGGTCCTTCATGACTGCTGTTTGCAATACGATCACAGTACATCAAGAGTCGGAATAAATCTGTCGGAAATAATCTTATCATTGATAACTGCTGTCAACAGATTAATGAGAAGATATGCTTCAGTTAAGCTCATGATGAGTTTTCTAAGTTTACTGTATTAAAGGGGCGGATTAATATCGGGGTTAGTTAGATACTTGGATGTCTTTGTAGCTTATGACCGAAATCGGTTTCTTCTGTATAGGAATATCGCCAAACGGTGACCATTTGTCGTTTTGAGAAGATTTGTGCTAGCAGCATATATGTTAAAGGCAGCTCTCGACGTTTGACTGTCTCATCATCTCTATCGTTTCAACTTTAAAGCAAGAAAAACTGGACAACATTTCTATATAGGTTATCACCGCTTATGGATAGCTGGTACCCCTAGATATACTGAGGTAACGCGATTAGTGTCGCGGATACCGATAAATTCACAATAAAATTTGATTGAAACTGTCGTGCTATAGAAAACACTTTTCCATAACATGCGTATGGATATATAATACCTTAAGTAGAAAACGTCCGATAAAACCTTTTCCGAGTGCGAACTTCAACACAGCCAAGCATTATAACGGTCGCCGAACCCTCGAAAGCGCTGATCACGGCTGGAACGCGGTGCGAAGCGTCACTTCTGGTCACCTATATGTTTTCATTTGTCCAACGTATGTTTTACAGGTAGAAAAACAATTACCTAACACAGAAATAGTATTCGTAAGAAGTTAAGAAGTTTTGAAGCAAGAGAGAGAGAGAGAGAGCTGTCGCAATTGTAGCAAGCTACATTCAAAAAACTTAACCAGGCACACGGGCAAATAATCTGGACACTGTTAACAACGACAGGCACGAAGAACGTTTTTGTTTTTGTTCTTTTGTCCCTAAATGTTGTAAACGTCCATAATAGTTACGTTAGCATTTGAGACGAGCACAAATTTCTTGGATGCGTGTGAATCGTATGTCACCAGAGGAGTAACATAAAATAATACTATGAAACAAAAAATCGCGGCCCTGAATGATTTCTTCCAAGTCGTTTAAGTATGCTACAACCTTGAAATTTCTTAGTAATGATTGAATTCAACTTTACATATAAATATCTTTAATAGTTCTGTGTAACTTTTCAGTGAGTAGATCACAGACGCCTGTATAAAATATGCAAACCTTCCAAGTTGTTTTATAATTGTTCGGTACAGTGCAAGTCACAATTTCGAAATGGGCCATTTAGAATACAAGGACCACTTGCCGATTTTCTCCATTAAAGTAGGTATAGCAGAATGCTTCTCTAATATTGCTATAATTGTAATAACGACGGCTTAGTTTTGTACTATCAATATCAATGCCAAACGGTGCATTGGTAAGTGCCGCGTAAGTTGATGGTTCAACTGGTATTTCTAATCTATTGCTTGAGAGGTAAAGTCAAATGTGGGATACGACTCGTATAAATGTTCTAAACCTGGAGCTGCAATTTTCGACTACCGCTGATAAACTAATCACAGGCAATTCTGGAATACATTTTCAAAATTTATTTACTTTCAATCAAAGGCCTTTAAGATAAGAAAAAAGAAATAGGCTATCTTTCTCTATGGCAGCGTTGTGTACTGAATATCCGATGACATTATTGTATCTGATGCAGCAATCTAGGTTATATAATCTATGATATAGTAGTATTGTTATTATATTACATATTTTAGATAGTTATATATATTGTAGAAGATTATTGAGAGCGGGGTGAAGATGTGTGGACATCAATAAGTTTACCAGAATGTAGGCTAAGTTATTCATAACACATAAAGTTATTTTTATACTAGACTGTGTGTCATGCGTTGGCCTAATTTAGCGTTGTCATTTCAGTCTGCGAATCATACTGATTTCAACCAAATGCCGGTTTATGCAGATACTAATCTGAGACAAGACGGGCCCTCTAACCCATTTTACCGCGTGAGTTCTAATTCACTTCTCTGTACTTCGAAATATGCAAAATTATCTGTTCACGTCAGAGCAGGACAGAACGTTCTGTGGGCCTCTTAGTAGGCATGTCAGTCTATCAACAGTCGACAACGGAAAAAACACAGTCCTTATTACGTTGTTATCAGCTACATGAATTCATAACCATTTCATATTGGAAGCACAGAGGCGAGTGAAGGTAGTGCACGGAGTTTTTTCGGCAGCCCTGTAAAAAAATGTTGTCTATCACAGATTAAAAAAAACTAAGCTGAAGAGGATGCCCAACCAATATGGAAAGATTTGCGCATTTACGATTTCGAAGATAAGCATCCACTCGTACCGGCCACTGCTTGAATGGTACTCCCCTCTGATATCGCTTAGGGATAATAATGTGACGAGATTGCACGTTAGAGGGGGCGTGTGCCGATACAGGGATAAGCACATTCACACGCCCCCTCTAGACGAGAAAAATGTACTACATATTTGTTCCAGGATCAGCCAGGTTAAATTTTCGTAGCCCAAGTTAAAATCGATGGAAGCGTCGGCCACAGCCAGTGGAACCAGTCGAGGCATCATGATCATGTAAAATTTCTAGGCTCACTAGCAGCCAATTATATAGATTTGAAAAGCAGTGTTAGGTACGATGCACATGGCGGGGATGAGCCTGTAATGTAAATGCAAATCTGAAACCTCCACTAATACTCCTATAGAGCCGTCGGCGGAGAGCAACCACGCGTTAAATATAACGCCTTGGCTATGATCGTACTCTGACGATTTCTCCTGATCGCTCTTCTCGAAGCCACTGTATCATCGAACGTAAGCAGACGACCGTCGTCTACTGGCGCAGAAGTGACGCGCGCGATCGCGGGCGTGGGAACCAATTCATGTGTTTCGAATGCTTTCAAATGGTGATTATCATAACTAAAACCACGGCTGCTGTCATGAGTAATAACAGCCGTTATTATCACTGTGTTTAAGCTAAGGCTAAAGTAAACGATTCTACCGGCAGCTGGTTGGCTACCTGGTACCGCATACGTATCAGAAATCTATGTACATCAACGCTACAGCAGATGTGAGCGCAGTCATGCAACCGGAGTCCGGGCGATGACTATTATTGATACTACCAATATCGCTACGGGATATTTACCGTTATAACGGATACGTCTACTGTCGCCCCAAGTCACAAGGCCACTTCTGCGTTACAGCCAAATCGTGTAGCGTGTCGACTAATCCCAGATACCACACGCTGGTTAAAGGTAAAATCCCTGACAAACTCTCGCGAGTAATGCCCCATTGTTGATGGCATGACAAGGCGACCTACAGCATGTGGCCGCTAGTGGCTATTATCAAGCGCCGCAGTCGCTCTGAGGCATCTCACATTAAGACGGTCACCGAAAATGAGATGATCAGAGAGTTTCCCACAGACGATGGCCGCAGCAGTAAGATTGCCACCGTCCATCACTAAGGTTCTGTCTCATAGGGAAGGGGGAATGGGGGCTTGAACTGACGGCTTCGGGGCAGCCTGGTAGCTTCTGGAGGAGGCTGCAGTTACGGTGTTTGACTTTGAAAAGTGATGTGTTCCATTTCTGCGCTCAACTTATTCTGTCTATCCATAGGCGTCCGTATCTATCTGCATTAAGTAAGTGAATTTCTTCATTCTTCTAGAATTCAGTTTGTTTAGATATTGATCTATGAGATATATTTTGTTATTTACCAATGAAAAGCGAGTCATTTAACACCATTCTAAGAAAGGTTTGTGTGTGTTAGTATCAGAGTTTTTCTTTCGTCCGTAACTCGTTGTTTTCTGATTGGAATGGTTTTTTCTTTTACTTATTGACGCGTCGCGTATGTGCAGTTACCTTGAAATAATGAAAGACGTGTCATCGTCATCGAATTTGATGCGCTATGACGGCCCTAGATTTTTCAATCTGTATCTTTCACACCACCTTACCACCACGATAAGGAAATGGCTTTATAGAAAATACATAAAAGTGACCATTGGAAACAGACGCTGGAGGCTAGCTTCATCTGAAAGATGAAAGCAATATTTACTCGACTTTATAATGCTTCTATAATATCCTCTATTATCCATATTGCCACAGTATCTGAGTGATTTCACGTACTCTGACATGTGAAGCTTGCTCTGTGACTGGAGTGGAACTAGAGTGTGCGAGGTAGATTCATATACTGTTTTTAAACTTTACAATCTGCACCAAGCTTTGGCTGTACCCATACGTATGTGGTAATAACAATACATCGATGGACTCCATATTAATCAGAAGCGAGACAAATTGACTTCTACACTCATAGATGATAGCTGTTACGTCCATTATTGTCATCTAGATGCTTTCGTCCTATCGACTCAATCAACAGATTGTCCCGTAAATCCAATAAGAACAGTCTGTAACATTGGGTAACTGATACTAACTGAATTACGGAACGTACAATTTATCGACATACTTCATAGTTCAGAATGTTGATACTGAGCGATTTCAGCCAATTTGACTGGGGAAATTAACGAGTTGAACGATACAAACGATCAAAGCATCGATCAATACATTAGTGGCTATTTTTGTTTGGTGCAGGTGTGTGTAATCGGGCGTCGTTCATCAATGAGATTTTTTGTGAGAAACGAGAAAAAAAGGAAGTTATTCAACTATGCTATGAATTTCTTAAGAAAAAGCGGATAAACTGGTCTTATTCTACGGTAAGGTTAGACAAAACCCATCGATGTCACGGGGTGACCAACCGAGAAGCACGCGGGCGTTAACTAATGCGTTGATGTAAGCGTAATGTCGCATTGTATCGCTATCGTTTTGTTATTTTCTAGATTATCACCTGTAAACCTATAGTCTTCTTTAAGCTTCCTATAGAATACAAAACAAATGTATATTTAGTTTGGTACAATAGAGTACTCCAACAGCCGAGTGTTATATCTTCTTGTTGATGATCAGTCAGCCTCGCTTAGGTAATATTCTGCATTGCAAGGAGAAGCTCTGTTGAAATTTATATCATGATTGTTAATCGGTTACTGGTTGCTGAATCAGCAGAACAAGTAATAAGCCAAACTGATTGAAACTCATATAGTAGGCTCCATGTTATCTTTAAGTTGTGTTGCCTCTATAACTGTCAAGTTACATAGTCTTTAAATATGTGCTTTCTAACAAGCACATTCTACTTTACAGTCTTACACAATGCCGTTTGTATCATTACAAATCTTGATTTATAACCTTATTAATACGCTAATTGATTTTCTAAAGCGAAACACACCTTTCACTGAAATAATATGCATCAAGAAATTTTTAAGTTCGTAATTCAAAAAGGCCGTACAGGCCTCTCTAATATGTGAAAGCCTGTCGTTAAACAGTGTGCATGCAGTCAAAAAGTCTGACTGGACGTGTCCGTACATATACGGCAACTTATTGACCAGAACGCTTATTTACGTAATTCATAGACACCAGAAAGTAGTTCTTCTCTATCTAGCCGCCAACCGGCCAATGATCGCAGAACTCAATGTATGAGCAGCCAGCTCACCTATCCATCATTAGCGTCTACTAGCTAGCGACAAGAGTACAGACGCTAAAGAGCTTCATCGTTCTGAAAGATTCACTACTTCAGCATCAGCAGCTTCTGCATCCATGACTTTTTACTTCAAGCGTCTTTACTCAACCTCGTCTTTCATCAGCACTGGCCGAAAGACGAGCTAACGGTTGTAACCAGTCGAGGACTTCATCACTGCGTTCGTCTCGTGCCGCGGCTATCAGCGAATGGCAATCACACAAATAACCATCATCCGCCAGACGCTAACCGAATCGGGCGTCCGCTGCTGGCTGCGCTATTACCACAACCGTTATTGCTACAGAATTCAACGTATTTCATAATCGCACTCCGTCTCTCGATCGACCACATCCTATCTAGTACCCCGATGGGAACGCTGCTGCTGTTGCTACTACTTTTTGTGCCGTCAGTGGCGTGGTGCCGCCAATACGGATGGATACTATTCGTGTAATAGACTTGGCGGATCACTGCAGTTACGTGGAAACCCTTCTGGTAAGCGTGGCTCAATGAGATCAGGCGTGAACAGATACCGCACTGTCTGTCAGAATCGGTCAATGATCGGCGACGTTAGCGGCGGCAGAAGCAGCAGCGTGTGAACGCTCAAGGTGACATCGATCGCCTGTACTGGCTACCAAAGACGTGGAACACACCGTAAACACGTTCAGCTAAAAGTCAGATCGGAAAGAACAGCAACAGCAATTGTTGCAAGGTTCTCGCAGAAAGTTGAATAATATTTGTGTGGAGTTACTGGGTAGTAAGTTGATGATATGGCGTAGCGCGATGAACCGACTGGAGTCGTCAGGACGAGTTCAAAAATTATCAACATTCGTAAATTCGAAGGCAAGAGTACAACAACGCAGGCAGCAGATCGTAAACAACACGCATATTCGGACACAGACGAATCGAACGCGTCGTAAACTATACAGTAGAAACAAATTCCGATACCACTTTGCTTACGTTTCGATGCCGAGTTGATGGACTTCACAGTCTATGTCGAAATCATTAGAAGAAGAAGGGACAATTTTCGTCAGGTACGGTTACATGTTTTGCTTTAGAACAAACCACCTATAATTAACTGAACAGTTTCCCTAAACTTTTTTCTACCGAGGCATGCACTTTTCTAATGTCTAACTACTCATTGTCTAGATTTTTGCTTTCTCGTACTATGAAGTAGTACCCGCCTTATTCAAGGCACACAGTTACTGTGCGACCCATTTTATACCCACGTTTCTGCACCTCATTCATTCCGCCATACGGCCTGGATTATGAATGTTTAACAAGAATACCAGCAATCTTATACAAGATTGCTGGTATTCCATTCATCTGTATGCGGACCGTACATTGATATATATGTCTATGTTTGTTATCTGTTTATCAAGCGCTGGACATTTCAATTGCAATTCCTCTGAGGAAGCTGAAGGAAACTAACGAAGGATATGTATTCGAGCGAAGTGCATAAAACACTTAGTCATAACGCTATTGGTATTTTAACTTTATCATAAAAATTTCGAATTGATCAATTTCCCCAGGAAAAGCGCTCGTGGCTCGCTAAATGTGATACACCTCTTCCAATCACCTTATTTCCGTAGTGATTTGGCGCAACTGTCAAAACAAATTTGTTTTTTTGTTTATATTAGAATAATCCAACCGTCCGAATCAATGCGTAACTGAGGCGCTAATACACGGAAAACTTGAAACGTATATAGGCAGATATGATATTCTATAAATACAGCCCATGTTAATATTGTTTGCTCGTTCTTTTTAGCTATTACGTAGAACATTCAAAATCGCGTATAAGTTTGGCTCATTTTTTCGGTACATTGAAGTTCACAGTCGCACGTGTCAGTTCTAAAATACTCCGTACAGACGGGGTTTCTGGTTCAAATCCTGTGGAACACATATCGACTAGCTCGCTTCTGATGTACGTACAGATATTCTTGTACGTAATCCGACTATCCACCTTTTCACTAACATTAATTATATCATATAATTCTCCTTTGGTAGCAATTGCCTGTTGCAAAGTTAATATTTTTGCTAAAACTGTCCACAAGGTTTATTTACAGGTTATCGAGTACAGCTATAGAAAACGTGGATTGTCGACACAATTACTAGAAAACGAGTCACCGTAATTGCCGAGACGGCGGTTGTCAAGTCGCTCTTCCTAAGCGGCTACAAGATGCCACTGGCTGAATGGGTATTTCGCATGTACTAATGTAAAAAATAAAGAAAAAATTAGACGCATTTGTTTTTTGTCCAGTTATTGAAAACATATATATATATAGCTTTCTACTATGGCTGTAATGAGCGTCCGCGCAAAATGTTTTTTAGGCAATGTTTATATTTGTGTATTTTGCAACTACCGATTGGTTATTAGGACAGGCTTACGGCTGAATAGGGCGAAACACGAGCTGCAGGTATGGTCAATTCTCAACTCACGAAAGAAGACATAACGCTCCTCCATATTTTTTCCTGCAAGATGATAGGACAAATCTTCAGACGAGCACGATGGGACATTGCCTTGTTTGCTGCTACTCTAAGCAAGCAAATCGAAGACAATTCTACTAACGGTAACAATGAAGATCACGAGACAACAGATACAAGTTCAACTTTTTCTTAGCTAATCCACTAGGAGTTCTTTTATCTGTCGTCCATTTAGCGAGTGGGCGCTTTGACTGCGTGCAAAACCCCTGTCCCCATGAGCGCCAGCCGAACGTTTTCTAAATATGTCCCCGATCCATTCTTTCTTCAACAACATCATTATTACTTCGATAAGAGGATGACCCGTAGTTGGTATTGCGTTCACCAAAAACTCGTTCATTTTCTCGTATTTCGTCGTCAGATGTTTTATAGAAGTTGAGAATTAGTTTAAGTTTGGCCCTTGGCCTTTTTGATGGATATATATATATATACATCTAAGTGTAAAAAAAATCTGTTGCGCCTAGAATATGCTTTAACAAGATATTTTAAGGGAAAGAAAATGGAACAGCCTTTTGGATATTCCGAACTATCGTTTTTGAGACATTTGGACGCATCGGATGTTTTTACTTTTAATGCGGAGCGATATATGAAATAAAAATAGGGTTTCGAACAAACCTAGAGTTGATATCCCTAAGCTGAATTATTAGATATAGTACATAGGGAATACTTTTATCGGCTAAAGCAACTGGAATACAGCGTTCGATTGGAGACTTTGTTAAATCGAATAAATCACAGAAAGAATTTTTAGTTAGTTGAATTTGTTTGGAAGTTTCATTAGTCAAAAGAGGTTGAGGACCATCAAGCATAGATGACTATACCCACGAGCTTCTTCAGTCGATGGGTATTGCATTATATTTTCGTATTTGGACGCGGACGTACACCGTTTTTTAGCTAACGTACACCGTAGCTCGACGAACCCAAACTACTGCGCTTATTGATTGTTTAGGAGTAAACAACAAAGTCTTGCTCCACTGAGGAATCCAGAACTACATACAGGAGCTTAAAAGCGTTAAGATCAACATAAGCCTGAATAATCCTCACTGAAACCGGCCACTGGCTATATCTCTATTTGCCTATCCGCCCCCTCGGCCCCGCACCGTTAGCGAATAACGGAACTGAACTAGGATATCATGTGATGACGAAAAAACTCGGGAGAGCCCTACACAATGAGGTTTCACCATATGTCTATCATAAGTTCGCCATGAATTTCAAAATGATTTTTTTCCCAGTCTATTGTAATGGGCCAGAATTTGGAATAAACACCGTTCAGCGTAATTCGTCCACTCAAATTCAGCTGGTAGGAGATTTCGGCCTTAGCCCGTTCTTCACTATTGTACATCTTACACCTCCGTACTTGATAGCATCTATCATACTTCCAAAACTATCGCCTTCGTGAGTTGACGGATCAAGCGCGCCGGCATCTACATATAGCCGCCTCGCAGGGCGTTTCCGTCCGAGCGATTGTTTGACAAAAAGAAAGCACTTTTGTCCATCGAACCCTCTATACGATACAATAGTACATAGACAGATTCCTTCCATTGATCCGTTTATATGCCTTGCATTTTTTCTAAGCGTTAAGAGACAGTGGGGGCGTTGCGTGGTCCACAATTACGGGTGTTGTTCAATTTCAACGAGTGAATAGAAGGGAATGTTATTCGGCGATACGGTCCGATGCTGCATAAAAGAACTACGCTCACCTGTACGTCCAGATACACATAAAAGTCCCCGCTATAGCTAGAAAGACAGCCGTAGACAAGACCGCAATATCATAGCAGCGATTAGTTGTTTATACATTGCTAGACAAATGAAGCTTAAACCCTCCAGCTGCTGCTGCTGCTGCTGCCCCACAGCCGAACCGTTAGCGCGAAAGATTGGAATTTAAGTGTTTGTTGATCTGGGCAACGACTATTTGCATCCGTCTAGACCGCGTGTCGTCAGACGCGCGACAGGCGACGGCGGCGCCGTGCTACTGCCGCTGCTGGCAACCTGAAACGACACAATGGCCCCGAGAGTCTGTTGAAGCGTACATGGCTACATGACTGTTCCACGTATTATAACAATATACAGATACCCCCTCCCCTCCCCCTCCCCCTTCCCCTTCCCCTTCCCCGCTAGCGACAAAGATTATACATCAAATTCAATAACATCCATTTACGGCAATATGCAATGTACGAACGATAGCGGGGCTTGGAGGGTGATGAAGGCCACTAGCATCGACCGTAGCGTTAAATAACCGCATCCGTTTCGATGAGAATTAGAGAGGTCCTTTTGGCAGTATGATTTCTTGCGGCTCCAGCAAACCAGAATGTCAAAGGTCGCGAGAACGGAAAGGTTCCCAAGATATGGATGCTTGAACGCGCACGTAGCAGCACTAATTCGAGTATTATAAAGATCGCGGTTCTTCAAGGAGATGCAAAGGTCAAGCTTGAATTGATCTACGCTATCTGAGAGCCCACCTTAATTAAAATGTAAGCGTACATCATAAATTTCAACTTACAACTGTAATATTAATCGCTGGCTGGAAATTCAACGTTCGATGCGATCCCTCACTAGTGATCTTCAGATTTCAATAAACCAGAATTAACCAAACGTTTGTG
The DNA here is from genome assembly GCF_002532875.2 of Varroa jacobsoni. NCBI lineage: Eukaryota > Metazoa > Arthropoda > Arachnida > Mesostigmata > Varroidae > Varroa > Varroa jacobsoni. The sequence goes on from NW_019213724.1 coordinate 63,324, forward strand.
AGAAATATTTAGCTATATTTGACAGATGAAGCTTCTTTCGAGCTATAGACAAGGGATCCGCCATGGAAGTGTCGCTGTTGAGAGGATTGCGACGAAAATGTTCTCTCAGTCCAAGATGGCAGTGCTTAACCTTTACTGTAGCAATCGATAATTGTCCTGATATTTTAGGCATGTTTATTTTTTTGTTCGTAGCCTCTTCTTAATGTACATATACAACGCTAGCGACAATTTGTACGATCTCGGCCGGCTGCCTAAAGCAGCAAAACGAAGGATGTTCCATATTGAAGCTCTTCATTGTGTCTCCCCATACGACCTACGCTATGATTTTTGCATCGAACTCCAGCCAGAGTTTCCAGATGAATTCGGTATACTGTGCTAACGATTGTCGCACATACCTACCATATTTACCACGATAATGGAGGTAGTCGCATTGAATTTATAAGTATCAGCTGATAGCATTTTGACTTCCTTTACGCTTTTGGCAGCGCGTTCTCTTTGCAGAAGCGCTAGCGGCCCGAGCGCAAGCCGAAAAATTTTCGACTGACTTGCTGAAGCTGAATAATATAAGTAAGTATATGTATCACTAGCGTTAAACAGAGTTTAACGCTATATTATTGATCATATTATTTTCTCACATTCTGTTACGAAATCGAGAGGTTGGAAGGCTTCTACAGTCAGCTCAGCTCCCTCGAAATGGCAGCGTAGATCATATCTTATTTGACAAACTATAATCAGGGCATCACATATGCCTCATTACAATGCAAATACGTTTATTGCAGTTCTTCGTACTTCTTTAAAGTTAAATATGGCTTGGCGTTAGAGACGACCAATGCGTCCAATAAGCACTCTATGTCGAGATATTATCATTTTTTTTTCTGCTTTTTCTTCCAAGCTTTTCTTCCTTCATCACTTTGCAAGTACTAGCTTGTTTCGAGCTAAGTCATTAACGGTTTTTCTGGACACTGAAACAACCGAAATTACGCTGAGATAAAACTGGGGACGTACAAATTGAAATCATCGTTTAGTTCCGTTTTCATTTTCGGATCGCGCTTTTCGTACGCACATGAGATAGTGCGTTATCTATCGTGATGATACGAGTGCTGTCGATCGTCGGACCCCTCATCCGTGAAACTCCTCAATTATAGAAGATCTGGCGGCCAATTGACCGTTTTGTCTCGGGCGGTATATCGTACTGACGAATTGCACTGGTACCCATAGAATAGAAGCATTAGCCTATGCCTAAATCGATCCGGCAAGTCACTTTCTCTTTTGTTTAACGTTATTTTAGATCCTTCCGTAGTGGGCGGCACGAACATCTTTCGACTATGCCGACAATGTGCTCTAAGCAGTTCTTTACTGGTAATAATTGCGCCGATCGTCCCAAGAATATATCGCACGTGCTTCGATATGTCCTGGACGCAGTTCGTAAAAAGCTCGTCCTTTTTTTGCTTTTTTTTTTCTTTTTCTCCAGTGCCTCAGTTAAAATTTCGCAACATGTGCCTCGAAAAATCACACATTGGTTTGGGAGACACACGTATTTATATATATTTTTACTGTGTAAAATCTTACGGAACCGTTTTGATAAAAAACGATAGCATAACTTTTATGTAATAAGCTTTCCACAACATACAGTTTCGTCACCGAAAAATTGCAGATTGCAATTTGCCGCTGCGTTTCAAGTTTCTCGTCAGGTATCGCCATTAGGCAAACGGCTGGCTCTCAGCACGACACGAACCGAGTGTCCATTCCTAGGCTCGAGCCCGAACACACCTAGGTCATAGCAATAATTAGAAACATAGACAGGCTGCAGTATGCCTACCAGAATTATACAACATCATGAGATTCGACGTACACGAAAAGTAATAAACTACTTATAAGCACGGAAAAACGTTTGGGATTCTATTAGCAATAACTTGTACTCCTCAAGGTTCTAAATTATGCGCAATAACTCTTCGATCACTACACGTGCTGGCCATGCGCGGCCTTGGACCTATTACAAAAATGTTTAACTAATAGCCTTTGGCTTGTACGATACGACCGACACTTCAACGCCATTCGAAATAGTTGATTGCCAACACTGACGAGGATTTAGGCCAGGAGCTGTCCTCATTAATAAACATATGTAGTTAAAAATAGGTGCCTAAAAGGTGTGTCTACGTCGATACCTATGCTAATACTCCGGTTTCGGCTAGATCAATACCTATAGCTCCCATAAAGTTTGGCCTGGACCAGGTCATTCCCAGTTCGAATACGCTTGGCGCATCTGTCTTTTTTCATGTTTCAGGCGAACTAGATTACACAAGCAGACTTTCAGTAACGGCGATCAGAGAAGTCCTACACACATATTGTGCTCTAAACATAAGCCCTAAGATAGTACAGGCCATTGCAGAACTTTGGTAGCAACGTTCCCAGTAAGGACATAGATTATCTAAAATAATGTTTATTCTGGTTAGTTACTAATAGGGATAATTGTTAAGCGCGCGTTGTACACTAGTCAACATAATAACGATGCTTTGTCGCTACTAGCGGCAATGATCTTTTTGTGGAATCCATATAGATCGTGGCAAAAAAGCCGGACTCTTACGAACGTTGTGATTCAAAGGCTTCTTGAAAGCCAGCTTCGTAGTGATGTGTGCCAATGAGTAATTTCATCAAAGGAAAAAAAGCTGCGTTTGATGGTTGCCAGAAAACTGTAGCACCCCAGACGGATACCAGCATACGCTCGTACATGCGTATACTACAAACGAGCCAACTCAGAATCCAGAGTTTCTAACCTGCTGGATTCGTTGGCAGTACTGTTACGTGTGATGCTTTGTAACAAACTGTTCATATGATGATTCTGTAGATGGACTAACGCATCGTACCTCTGTAATAATTAGACGCAAAAGTAATGGGCGACTATGATTCTGGTGGAAACATCTCCGTCTTGGGATGAGGTACCTCTCTGCGATGCTTCAAACCGGATAATAACTGAATGGTACAAATATGGCGTAGAAATCTATCGTTGCCGCATTAAGCCATCGCAGACCCGCTATTGCAGCTAACGTTGCCAGTTGCACCGTCAATGTTAAGTCTTCTACAGGAGCAAATTACCGTATAATTGGCTCATTTATTGATCGATTGCACAATGCTTGTCCATACTGCTGATGGTGAGGGGTAAACACGAGGTGCTTGCTTCAAGGTTTGTGTCACTCGGATAAAAATAGTCTTTCTAAAAGACCAGTCAACAACCTAAGAACAATTCGAGATCGATTGCTTGAAGTCCATTTGTTGGCCTCAGAACTAGTGAAGTATTCCGGCATGCCGACGCGGTCATAACTAGACATATCATAGAATAGATGGGGGCTGGGAGCGGAGGTTTGCTGTTAACGAACCACTAGAATGCTGTGGGGGTGCAAACAACCCCTGCAGATGGTGTAGTGTGAATGCGTAACTGCCACTTTTGTCCGGTCGACTGCTATGAACCTCCACCAGCCGCGTATTACAAAATCCTGTAAGGTGGATCGTTTACACGCAAGTACCTAACTTACCTGAAAGGAACGTGGCGAATGATAACCGACGTTTTGGCTTGTGTAATCTAAGCCGAACGTACATCTTAGCAAAAACGTTAATTGTTTGTTCTCCAGGTGGTAGCTAGCGATCAGTCGTATCGACTATCGATTCTTCCCGGTGCTCTTTGTTGAAATACACCATATGGACATACCCACGTTGACATTTTAGCTTATATGTGTACTGTTCGTTTGTCTTACATCGGTCGCTTATATATCGAACACACTATCTAATTTAGAAATAATTCGAATAAATTCAAGTATTTAGTGCTTCTACGTGGTTATGCACGACTGGTTAGTTCTAGTTGAAAAAAGAGCTCAAACGAACCTTTTCTTTATGAACACCATGGCACGCAAGCGTCCTTCTTACCTAGCGTGCGCTGCTCCGCGCCAAAAGATGTTTAACATTCGTGGTTTGGCGTAATTGGTGAGGGTAACGATAGTTGCCCTCTCGGTTCGACTGACAATCATAACGGTGAGTGTCCATTGCGCCTTCAGAGCAGAAGTGATCTGTGTGGCGTTGTGCGCGTGCTGCGACCGTTCTTTTTTCTTCGTTAGTTAACGCGTTGCTTCGTTCCGCTGTGGATATTCTTCGTTGTGATGTATATCACTTAGAATTGCAATCACAAACGTCGCTGTTAGTAACGTGTACGTGCCCTCATTGGATAAATAACCATAGTGACATCGGCTATCTAGAACCTCATCCACGAGTGATTAACTGATATACGGGTGACTATTATCAGGTGTAGTACGCATGCATGACGATATATAACCCTATGTATAATAGAAGATTTGAGGTACAAAGATTTGTTGAAGTTCAGCATTATGTGAGCCAGTGTTTATGACGCAGAGAAAGGTAGAGTTCATCTTGCATGAATTTATCAGTGTTAGAAAAGTGTCTCAAACAATGATCGTTGTGTACTTTAATGCACCCTGTCTACATCGCAATACACAGAAAACAGCAAATGCCTGAACTGACTATAACCTAATTACTTCCAAGCACCCTTTTTTGAAGCCAAAACAATTTCTGCTGACGAAAAACCTCCGGGCAACGATCAGTTGTTTGCCCCATGACCCTTGTTTTGGTCCACGTACTTCGATCGCGTCATGTCCTTAAGTTCATACGTTTTGCAAATCTTCGGCTAACCTATCATTGGAACAAGCACATGTTTGTCATGAAAAGTTCTTCAACATCTTCTTCAATTTAATCACAAAAAAATACGCTGTTAGAGGCCAGCTATCGGTGCTGTTATGGCATCCAACGGGGTAGGATAGCATTATTTATAACTTTACTCAAAGTATCAGAAACATTGTCGGGACAAACCTGACCTGTGGATAAGTTTCCTGATATTCTGAAAGTTTAGCGACTGGCTTCAATATGGCCAGGGTGATTTTTGGCTTAGTATGACTGACACAGTTAGGCAAAAATCTGTCGTGGACATATGCGAGAAGAAATTGCCCCATACCACCCCACTGGCTGGTACTATGCAGTCGATAAGTAGCTTCTTATGTGTAAGACAACAATAATAACAATCAAAATTGGCGTAATTTTTTAGAACAAGTTTAACTATTCAGGGTAAGTTGCGCGAAAACGGGAAGAAACTGTGAGGCTGTACCTGACACTTTAATATCCTAGGTTAATAGTACCTTTACTTATGGATGTGCAATATACGAAGTTTATATCGTTAGATACACAACACAAAGCTAGGAAGGAAACCTAGCTTCACTTACCGACGTGTAACTGATCAGAACAATAACACGCCCGGGAATCGCAATGGTTCTGCGCTTATATAACTAATTTTACCCAGTCATATTAATATCGGGCTTAGCTTATTAACTATTTACATATACTGTGTGTCAATGGTACATATGTTTCTCTATATCTTGAGAAATAACCACACATGTAGATCCAACGATCCTCGATCGATGATGTCGATCATATACGATTTAATCATCAAAACTGAGATATAGCGAAAAACACCCCAAAGAATTACCAGTTTGCTTATAACATGCTTAAGGTCATCTAGGATGTCGTCTAGGAAAAAAACTGAAACGCAAACTGTTTGCCGTTTCAGATTTTTTTTGTTCCGACCAAAAACCGAATTCACGCTTGTACATTGTTTTTTTTTTATTGCAGCTTGTTCTCAAAATATACGAGCTGTGCGGAACGATTTAGCGGTCCTTTTGTTTTTTGTATACTTCTTCAGACAGTCGCCGTACTTGGGCATACGTACTTGGGCGAAACTGACCGATGGTGATTGTTTACTACAACTCAGGCCTAGCTCACTGATCGTCCTGAATACGGCAGGACACTCTGTGTTTCTGTCACACGAGCGGTGAGGCATCCGTACGTCGAAACGACCCGAATCCATTGCCAAACATTCGCATACATAGAAATTCTACATAAATCCCGTCGTTTCAATCGTAGCTTGGTTGGGCCTAATAGTACAATTATATTGATAACGTATCGTACGACAGTTTTAGCTCATTAGATACTCAAGTAGTGTCTATAGCATCAGACTGTATAGTAGATGAGCTACGATATATCTCGACTTTATTCTAGAATAAGTAAGACGTTTTCTTATAAAATCTATATGGGGCAAATTACGATACTTTATGATCTGCTAGTTGGGTTTTTTTGTGCGTATCTCGTATGGGTTCGGTCGAACACTGATAAACATCAAACATAAAAACAATGTCATTCTGATAATACTGGCACAGTGAATATTAATTTTTCTATCGCCGTGATTTCCGAATTTCCTGGCCGCTTACCAATTGTAGCTTGTCAATATATTTTATTTGTGTGTGCGCTCATTGGCAAATCGTTAAAACGTTGTTAATATATTTTGTCGACCGACGGCTAGGGACATATGTATAGCTTTCCATGTAAAGCGCAGAGCTCTTTTCCCTCTCATGTGTTAGCGCGGGGTTGTCATGACTAAATAGTGGCAAGTATATTTTTGAAAAATATACGTAATTGCTGGATCAGAAAGCATCTGGCATCGATTTATAGTTTAGGTCAAAGATTGTTGTTTGTTGACGTACGAGTTGTACAATTATTGTATGAAAGCCTCAGTTACGGTAGACGGGATCGATCCGGGTGACTGTTACATATGATCTTATAAATTTATTTCGGTCTATTGTTTCGGTCAGGACATTTATAAAAGCTGCACGTTTTCGCTATTGTATGCAAATATGTTTATTATATATGAGAAATTGTTCAGCTAAATGTATGTTTATGGCGCCATTATTACGGCTGACGTTGGCTACTGACATTCGGGTAAAGTTCTTATTCACAGGTCTGGGTAACTACGGCGATGTATCGCTAGATGAGCGAAACAGTCGTGTTGTTTAAGCGCAGCCGTTGAAGAAACTTGGAATTTTTTTTTGCATTTCTTCTCAGGCCACAAACTATAACAAGCCTATAATTAGATTAATTGCCATTATATTGGTCAAAATGACTCATAGGATCTATATGTAACAAATCAGCGTCCCTAGTGATCAACCTATTATCAAGGAACTTTAGTAACGTTTCGTTGAGTGAAGAGTATTAATTATTTGTAGATCGCAACCTCTAAAACAACCTATCCCTGTACTCAGTCTATGGTCACATATTCTATTAGTCAGCTACACGTCAGTCGATTGGATACAAACGGTTCTACACGGATTACATTGGCCTTTTTTCTATGAGCCTCGTATTTGTGGAAAAAGCTTCCTTTCGATGAGCTGAGGTGTAGTAGAAATGGCAATATAAAGCTGTAGTCTATCTCAATTATAGCAGTAGCAGTGCTCTTTCTCTGCTGAGTAATTTCAAGCCTATTTCTTCCACCCTATTTTGATGTTAATAAATAGCTATTCGATGGTGTGTCAGGACCGTGCCTATTTAATAACCCCGGGGTGATGGTGTCTGATGGCTTCGTTTATTACGTCGTCAAGTAATTACGATCTTAGCAATTACAACACGACTCCTCTGTATGATCGAGCGGCCTGAACACAGCCCAGCTGTTGCATCCAAGAGACGTTTAAGATCTCAGTTTGAGATCACCGTTGGCAAACTGAATGTTACCAAGAAGCGATGAAGTATCAAGAAATACGTATCGCCTTTGGGAAGTAAAAATACTACCGGATCATAGTGATGATTCTGTGCAGATATTTCTAGCTGGAATAACTCAAGCAACAATTTTTCGAATCAACTCTTTACCTATCTTGAACATGTCTTTTAAAATTACATATAAAGCTTGGATAGAGGGTTGCATGTTTTGTTACCTCAGAACAGTTGAGTTTCACATAACTAACGCCAAACAAATGGGTCTTTCCACGACCGGAGCTTACAGAAACAACAATGTCAACTATTTAATATGCATGTAGCTAAAAATGAACACGTTGTTAGGTGAAGCGGGATGACGCAAAACTAATCTGACACTGATAGAACCACCCTTTCCAATGGCGACTTATGACTCGGATGTCTGTCACAACGCCAGAACAGAACAAAATGCAATAATGCTCCGAATAAAAGCAGGACGCTGATAATATTATGGATTTTCAAATATGAGATGGGTTTAGGTGTTTCAAGTGCATAGAGTTTACACACTTCAGATACAACGATACGTCTACGTTTGTCCCATCTTGCAAAGCGCCTACAGGCACGCTATAGGCAGGTCAGAAAAGACAGACGCAGAGTTCCGTGCAATGAACATTTTTCTTTATATTCATTTATTATTGAACAGCCTTAGTCTCTGATCAATGAAAAAGCCTCCTACAGCACAAATACAGTTGCATATTTACAAGACCACCAAAAATCTGAGTATCCATACTTTTTTTTTTTAATCATTTTTCCAGTATGTCAAAACAATGATTATTATACATGTTGATAGATTGTTAGTGAGTTTAGCCAAAAAGTCTTGAAGCGACGACAAGGGTTTAGCCCTGTATCACTGACGTTCTATTGAATCGAAGTAGTTAGCTCAGAAATATATCCTTTTTGCGCACCTCTATTAATGCTGAACGTGCCCAATAGTTCACAAGAGTGTATTTAAAACGCGTCTCATAAAAATGTTGTCTCGCTCAATCATACGATTGCTTGTTAGTTGTGGTGCATCAGGTTCCTGTATAGATGCAGAGTACCCTCCTTTCTGCGCCCAGCTCGGACGGCTATGGCAAATTTGCACCAGTTAGGCGAACGTCCTTAGATTATGCCCCCTTTATTCTAAGCCTGTGTAATCGGCACACGAACAGTTTGTTGGCCTGGAGCAATAAGCCCAAGGCTGCAATTTAACGCGGCCATCATCAAGAAACCTATGATAAAATCATCTTTGGCTAATGGCAACAAGTCATTCGGAGGGGTTGGTCGCGAACATTTCTCGCATGCTTCTTTTTTCCAGGGGGTTCGCCCCGCATCAACATCTGTGGTCACGACGATAGCTTTAAGAGGTAGGCTCGTTTCTAAAGTAATGGTAGATCGAAGAAGACCACGTAACGAGACTATCAACTTATGCTGTTGCCAAAACCGAAATGAGTGCAGGCGACTCGTGTGGCGGCCTGTTTTTGATTGAACCCGCTCAAGAGTCTTGGGCGAAACGACCAAAAGCGGAAAACAGGAACAATTTCATTTTAGAGCGATCAGAATGATTGTTCAGTGTTGCAACTTTGCACGATGGTTTTTCATTTCCGGGCGGAGTTTGTTTTTCTCAAGTGTTTGATGCGTTTTTATCCATTGGGTCGGATTGCATTTTACGTAGCCTTTCGACGGTTGCTTCTATGAAGGAACAAGCCCGACTCGATTAGCGCCAATTGGGCCAATTTCTTCAATGTGGGCTAATTGCGAACTGAAATTAAGCCGTGGATTGGAACGAAGGCTGCTCATGATTATGCCCCAGATAATCGTGCTATTCTCACTATTTTTAAACCGAGAACGTAAGACAAAAGCAAAAAGTATCAAAAATTTTAACACCAGTTATTATGTTGCTATTTTTAGCAACGCCTTTGCTATCTGTTATACTACGTCTAACTTCACATAGCAACATAGATAATAACACTGTTGACGAGATAGGAAGAAAAACGTCCAGGCGCCCATATGTTTTTTTTTTATGATCGTTGTGCGAACACTGTGCCGTCATAAAACATCCGCAAGCTAAACAAGGTCTCGTCGAAGTTCTCTGTTTATACTCTTTCTATATAGCGAGCGCAAAAGATGCAGACATAAACTGCTACGTCTATGCCCAAATCTTTCATATATATATATATATATGGGTGTTTTGGCGGCAGGAATTCTATGCAAGATTCATTTAAGCCGTTGGCGTCGTCTCGAATTCAGTCTTTTGTATTTAGGCGGTTAACATTTGCAGGTGCACTTGCCCTTGTGCATTTTGTCATCTACGATGTACATATAATGGCCACCTGTCTAATTGCTACTCGCAGGCGTATATACATCCAAGAAACACGGTAAAAACATAATAGTTGGCTAAATTGTTTCCCGAGAAAAATCATATTCGTAATGGTTATCAAGCACAGCACGTGTGCTTACATGATGGAAGTTATCAAGCATATTATAGGAAAACGTGTATATTGTGCTGCCCTGTTATCATCATATGTAGGACTAATAAGGAGACAGGTTCATACAATACAAGTTAGATGACAGGTGCGTACGTAATAAATGCGATTTTTTCTATTGAATTTTAAATATGTACTTGATCCTGTCAGTTTGCTTATTCTATTCAACTGTACTAACTACGTACGCGGTATTTATGTCATATAATCGTCGCCGTTATTCTTTCAACGGTTCGATCTTTGTCCATAGGTATCTCGTAGCTGCTTTGACTCGGTCATGAATAAATGTGGCAACTGCCGCTTCTGTTTGACAGAAATGGAGGGTGTTGCCAGTTCTGTAACAGACAAACTCCTGTATTACGACGTTGGCACGAGGGAAGGGGCTTTAGGCGGCTGGAGGAAAGGGTAAACCGCAGCCCCTAGCCAAGTTCCTCACTTGCTAGCAAAATTCGCTTGTTAAGTTGACACTGGATCACTGTTTGTTTAAATGGGCGCGTGTGTACCACTCCAACTGTAGGTATACTTTCCTGTGTATAGCTATTGTATTAAGTGAAGTAATCTGGCGGGCGCCGACGTTGTAACTTTCGCCACTCGAGGATTTCGAAACTACAAAGCAGAAAATAAATGATAAAGATAAAATGAGAAATATTGAGCAATACAGGGAGCGATAGTGAGAAAAAACGAGAGATGCGGGTGGGTACCCGCATCGTAAAATCAGACTTTAAGCCGGCAGATGAGTGAAAGCCGATATTTATTCTTTGTCATTACCATTGCGTCAATCGGCCGTCGAAGACGTAGCTATGATGGCAGATGCGGTTAGTGTGGTACTAAGCAGCTTTAGTAAAACAGCTCACCTAACCGTCATCAAGGTGAAAGAGGCGAATTTATGTACTACGGCATATTTAGATACGTACAAACAGTAGCTAACCCAAGTATACCTACCCATGGACACACATCTACGTTAACCTGAATGCTGTTTATTTAGCGGAGAGTTTCGTTTGGTAAGCCAAGCAAAGATAACCAACGGGGGCTCAAAGGTATAGCGTTCATTTTTTGAAGCTGGTTTCGATTTACTTTTATCTCGTTCACGCTTTACGGTTCAGTCTTCCCATAAAGTTCGGGCAAATGTTGTTTTCGCCATTCTTGTTTAGTGTATCACCGATGACGCTAGACGTCGTTGACCAGGATCCAGCTAACATGCCGTCAATGAATAGTATTTCTATTGCCACTGCTCCTAAGACAGTATTACTATTATCTTATCGCCGCTAGCCTTTTAGGCCGTATTTTCCTAATATAGCGATGGCTTTGCTTCTCACTGTCGATTCATCTAGGCCTCGATTCTTCCGCTTTCATCCTTAAGAAAGAGACACAAGAGGGACAGCGTAAGAGTCGAGATAGCGTTTTGTGTTCGAACCGCATTTAACGTAGCCAGCCAGTTTTGGCGAACTTACAACGATCAAAGGGTTGGTTTCGTAGTCATGACAATTCAGTTACGACCACAACAACGGCGTCAGGGATTCTACACCACGAACCATACATACGGCCGCTGCCGCAAAATCCCTGCACAACAGCCGAACTCACAATACCCGTCGCGTAAAAACAAAAATGGCGAAACTGCGTAGAAGAATTACATTAGGCTCGCGGAAATTTGTGGACGCGACATGAAAGAAAAAACGGGATCGAGAACACCTAGATGGATAGAGAGAGTGTATATAGACATATATACTCTGTCTCCTATATATATATATATATATATATATATAAAGAGAAAAATAGTTGTGGTAGGTTTCGTCGTTTGATTTCGGACGTGTCCCGCATGCTGCTCTCCCTTCGTCCAGTAGAAGTGAAAACAACACCAGTTGCTCCTGAAGCTGCTGCTGAAGTCTTCGCAACGGCTGAAGACCCGAAGCAGTTGATTGTGACACGGCTGCTAGGTCTGTTGACGCTCAAGCCGCTGGCCGGTGGCCGACCCCATTCGATTGAAAGACCAAAAAAAGAAGAACGGCAATCACAAATCCAACCAGAACCGAATCGGGTAGTGGTGGGCTTTGTTGGTTCCTACCTTTACTCACTGGTCGATTACTATACCGTTTACAGCGGGTCATAGAGGCCCATTGTAGCGACAGTTGTGAGCAGCAGTCAGTATGAAAGCTCTAGCGTGAGGCAGTACGATGCCGAAAGCTAAAGTACAACCTTGCAGTTCTTCAGCATCGAAAGTGATGGGCGCTAGCAGCAGCAGCAGCAAAAACAACTACTGCAATTCTTGTTGCGATAGACTGATACAAGAATTGCCACTCGCTTTTACCCCTGCCGGTAAAAGTTCTGTGTGAAGTTAACGGTGGTAGCGACGACGGCCCCAGCTTCGGCAGCGGAAAGACTTCTAAATGAACTGATGCCCCGCAGGTCTCAGCGTCAAAAACGGATAACGGCGTGTTTATGAAAAGAAAGAAAGTAAATAACTGAAAAATATTGTAACAGGACAAAATAAAAGGAAACATATAGGCCAAAAAAAAGAAGCCAATAATAACTATCAATGCAAAAAATAACAGTGCTGAAAAGTGACAGGGCATAGTCTTACCCGAGATTTTCGACGGATGTGCTTCATAGATCGGAAATAAGCAAGAGAGCAGGACAGGCGGCAGTCTGAGTCAGTTGCTCTACGGGGGTTGACAATAACAATGACTCTCAAGCCAGAACGTCTGCCGTACAAGCCACTAAGAGCATATGTGCTTCGGTGTAACTAGAAGTGTCATAGCCGTGTCGGTTTTTGTAATTTCAAAATTAAGTTAATCAAATCTATAGTTAAATTATGCAACATGAACAGACGGGAATTATTCAGTTAAGCTTATTAATGCTCGAGAATATTGTCAGTTGCTTACATACGTAATCGCGGCCGATCGAAGCAATTCCTTTTTATTTTTCTATAATATAAAATTATATTACGTAGATGGCTCATCACCCGTGTTTGTTTTATATAGAATAATGCTATAGATGCAAAGCTACAAATAAATAGCGTATGCTGATTTAGACTTTCCAGTACGGAAAGGTACCAAATACGCAAGATAAAAAGGTCGAAAAAAAAAACACTTGACTACTATTTATTGATCGGGCGCTAAGGATGATAATCATTACAGAAATTCGGAGCAGAGGATCTATGTTTAAAGTCTAAAAACATTGACCAAATACCTATTCGTACACACTTATCTATTGGTAGCATAACACATTGCTATCGTACTATATTTAGCAACGTCGATAGCGTTTCCTGGAAAGTCGTTTGTAAAACGTTGCCGAGTGTCATGCCTATTATGCCCATCAACGTCGATACAAGAAGCCCTTGGCGAATCGCGGTGGAAAGGTGTTTGCCAATACCGTATTCGGCCAAGGCACAACTCACTATCGAGCAATATGGCCTAAACTAATTAATTATTACTACGCTTAACTTGCAAGGCTGCAAGTTCGTCCTCCAAGAATGCGCAGAACACAGGCGGCGTAGTCGTGCTTTGTCTACTCATTAGGTTCAATGCTGACAACGTTTATTTTTGTATATTCGTAGATAACACATATTGCCTGGCACTACGCGCTGGCTAATGACTGATGAAGATCGGGTACGCATTACCAACCAGCCATTATTGTACCATACCGTCATTCACTTACTTAAATCTTCATCTCATGTTATCGTTGCCATATGGTTCTTAATACGATTTTCACTTGGAGCCTATTATGCTAATTAAATTACGCCATTGACCTGAACCCACTCGTGTTCTTCAAAAAATATCTTTGCTTATAGGATAATTCAGTTAAGCCTTAGAATAAGGTTCACTTGTTGACGGGGTCCAGACTATATTTTCTTCACGCTTTTACTAGACGCACAATAGAAAAATAATCCGACGCTGTACCGCCAGTAGCAGCTATAATAAGATTTCATTTTAGCCAAGTTTCAATCCCCAACAGCTTTTTCGTGAGCGTCAAGGTGGCGAGGACGTTTCTTCTCGTCTTGTCGTCGGATTTGCGCACATCTTTTTTTCTTAATCACACTGACTATCTTTGCGGTGACCGTAGTCGCAGTGGACGACCACTAGTGACTAGCGGCAGCTAGACATATGACCAAAAACAAAGACGATCAGATGACTTTTGCTAACATTCCTAACGTGCTCCAAACGATTTCTTTCCTAATTTCAGAGCTTCCCTGCCGCCCGTGCACCGTTCAGCATCGGCACCACGTAAACCTTTACCTAATAGTTTACAAAGTGTCGCTAAACATTTAATCCGTTGTCATCGTCGACTTGGCAAGTTTATATCAGCGAGAGCTGCCTTTATTCATCGCTATCTACTCTAGCGTCTGTATCGCTAGCGTGACGACGCCTGGCTCTAAGCGTGACTCACGGTATAACACCAACACCATTAACACACTCATTCGTGGGACCAAATAATTCGATTTTCCCGGGGTAAAGAACTCGGAACTCCGTTTCGATATAACGCGGCGTCCCTGCGAACAGTGGACGATCACTGTCGATTACCGTGAACGTGATTTGTGTTTACGTTTGTGTGAGGTTAGTTAGTGCTGTTGTTATCGTAGTCGGATATTTTGTCGGCAACGCACAGTAAACACGTCTCAGTTGACGCGCGTTACTTGCTGAGCCATTAATAACAAAAACACAGAAAATGTGGGCACAAAGTGATCGCTACTCGAACAATTCACCGCTTTATCGCACAGACAGCGATGAGCTACGCGTCGAAATGAAGAACTCACGTGCCATCGCCGTCTTGTGGGGCGTATTCAGCATTTGTTTCTGCATTATAGACTGCGTTGTCTTCTTCCAGCCCCATTGGCTAGGCGACACCAAGGATTCGCCTGGTAAGTACAAGATCTAACGAGTTAATTGAATACACACTAAACTCAGCACCGAATACCTCATCTAAAGCTCGTACTACTTCGACTCGCATCCAATTAATCTTCATATGGTCACATAAATGATAAAACCCAATTTCTTTCATAGGTTATTTTTAGCTTTCATTATTAGGGTTCCATGCCTGTCTAGTGACGTACGACTATTGTGCTAATTTTGCTGTGTACTTCGATTCAAGTTGTGATAATATTATGTAAATAACTTATAGAAAAAAAAAACCGTGTCTGTTAGCATGTATTGGCAGCAGAATCAAAAACAACCTCGCCTTAACTTGCTTACTTTCTTTTACACTTAGTTCGTAATCACTGTAGTAACTTCCGTTATGTTGGTCATCTAAGCAAGCCAATGACAAGTCGTACCAAGCCCTGGCCGGAAAAAAGTAGACCTTAGCATCTTTGGTAGATAACTTGCGCTGTTCAGAGTAAAAAGATCGAACTTTCGATTTAGGAGATAGTCTATTCGGAGCAAATTTGAGAAGAACGTGTTGCGTTAATCTAATCCGCGATCGGTGAATGGAGGATCAAAATTTGTACCTGGCTTCTACTATACCAAGTCAGTTAATTCCCACAATGGGGCAAATAAAACTTCTTCATCGATGTTTGCTAACTCGAGCTATTACGAAACTCCACCGTCTTTATTCACACAAATTGTGAGGTATCTGAACGATTAATATAGATCTTCGCGGTTTGTCTTCACGTGAGCAAATTTTTCCTTATTTTCCCACGTTCTTAGCCGCTATATATATTTGGCATCACGGAGCATGGCTTAGATGCAGTATTGCTGCTCCTCGTGTACAAGGAGCTGTTTCGGTAAGACCTGCTGGCCTTGCTATCGTTGATCTTTTTCCGACATCCAATACGAAATTCCAAAGCTTTGTCAATGCTGAGAGGCAACTGTTTCGTAGAAATCACATGAAGCCAAAAAGTTGCCGCCTATAGACGTAAGAAAGTCTTAAAAGCATACATATAGAAAACAATCATACTGCTAATTAACTGCCCGTTCCCTCAATGTATGTTCGTATCGAATTTACCCCGAAGTTCCCACGTTCGCCACATGGCTGTGCATGCAATCGACTGCACTAGTAGTTTGTGTGCTGTATCAATGCAGATAGCCAATGATTATGCACTATACTTTTTATCTACTCTTGTCTTAGTGTATTTTATGCAGTTGTTGCTCGTTCAGGAACAATAAGATAAGGAAATCATATTTAGTAACAGATGTTTTTGTTCGAAACGAGTAATTTAAGGACAAAATGTTTTTCTACGAGCTATTTCTAGGATTAAGTGTGAACAAAGACAGGTAATACAACGAAATACTTCACATGTGCTTAAAGTGCCGTCCCTAGTGATTGTGCTTATTTAAGAATCAAGACATCAACTCAGCAGTCAATCTGCGAATATCTTTTAATGATTAGCGGTACTTCAAGCGATATTAGTAGGTGTGGATTCGCTAAGGTGTGACTCAAATATCTAGCTCAAAGTCTAACTTCGGATATCAAGCTGAGAATTCAAAAAGAGACACAAGGTGCAATTCCGGAATCGTTTAGATCGCTGACCCCCGCTCAGATTGCATGCCCCATAACAAATCTGCTGTTTCATTTCTAGAAAGAACTAGCTCTATTTTGGCACTAGAAGTAAACGGATGAGCGCACGACCGCTATGAAAGACAGCCCGCCAACGTTCGCCCGAATGCTCGTTCTTAAACGCTTTCCATTCTGCGATAGGCGTCACTGTCACCTTAAACACTACACCAAATGGTTGGTGTCTACTTGCGCATTCGTTTCCCCCATTTTACATGCCCATTCGAAGTAAGAGGGAACGAAATGTTCATTTTGTAAAGCTTCATTAGTACAGAACGGGATGGTAAGCTTCGGTATCGCAACTTTATCTCAGTACAATGGAAGAAAGAAGGCTTATGTGCCAAATTCCTAGAAGACTCCTGACAGTTTTCTTCATGAGGAACGCTACTTTAGTCTCCGAAAATCATACGGGCATTGCTTCTCATTTTAATGGCTATAAGCAGGGGATCACGCGCGTAGAAGCATCAAAATCATTAATAAGAGGACGCAAGAAGCTGCAAGTTAAAGCTACTTCTTGAAGGATTCTTAGAATGTTCATCTGGAGAGAAAGGGGTTATTTATTAGGAGTTTTTAATATTTTCAGTTTTAGTTCGTGAAGAAGAGAACCCTAACATTGACCTTTGCAGCTTGACGGTGCGTTTTGAAAACAAAGTATGCTTACCTCAATAGCAGCACAACCGCAGCACCCCTGGTATAAAACGCATAAAGTCCTATTTTCATTTCAGTTTCCTTTAACGCACGTAAAGAGGCTCATAACGTACAGATGCAGTTGCACATAATAAACAATCAGCTGTCCGCATCTCTAGCATCTTTGTTGACGCTGTGGACATTTTTTACGCTCGACGCACAACAAAACGTCGACTTTATAGCAGGTGAAGCGAGTTAAAAAAAACTTAGATCTTTTTTTTAATTCTAATGTAAATTCAAGTATAACTTAATAAGTCATATATCGTTATTTAACTGCTATGACTTAATTTCGTATTAAAAAATTAATTGTGTCTCTTAAACGTTATTATATTCCTATCGTTTTAGGTCGAAAACAAACGCAATCGAATGCTTTCATTGAAAAAATCAATGAGACAGACAGAGTTTGTATTTAATCAAGTAAACTGTGGCAGTCTTTCATCGATGCTGATGTGCAGGGTAGTATCTATTTGACAAACTGTACACGAAAAACTTGTTTTTGAACGCAATTAATTATACGTCTCAGCGATATCGGCGTCACTTAAAATTGCGAAAACTTATATCACAGAATATAGGACACAGTATAGCAGAGTACATATCGGTGCTATTATATGGTTCGAGGTCGATTTTTTTTATTTATTTATTTAAAATATTAACGCAAACAAAAAACGATTTTGTATGAAATCAAAAGAAGGAAAAAAGAGAAAAAAAAAGTGCTATCGACACACGAGGCCAGATGAATAGCCGACCGCAGACACATGAACAGATCTGCTCGATTATTATTTTATTATTATTATCATTATTTTTATTTGCTCGTGTTTATTTTTCGCTCTGCATTCAATTTCTATTTGCTACGAAAATGGATGTGCTAGTGATGCGTTTCGCGCAAGTCTCCATCTCCAGCCTCCAATATAGTTTGCTTTATTTGTATCTATCAGATCCCTTCACGAGATCGATCGATCGATGGAAGGGGTTATGGATTTTTGACGACTATAACTTTAGACTGACTGTGTCATGAACGAGACATTGAACGCCCCGTTACTATTTTCTTCTTTTGAGGAAAACAGGGGTGTGGTTACATGCTGCAGGGGCATTTGCTCAAATGCCGATCCTTCTATCCCTTTTATACAAACAGATGTTTCTGTCCTGTAGACACCGACGCCGTGTCCTGTTTCCTTGAAGTGACTGAAGTCTACATTGCCGCGCACAGGAAAAACATGAGCTCAAAGATGTTGCTCTCTTGATTCGAAGCATTACGCGTCAGGATTGCCTAGGATATTTTTTTATGGATATGACGGTCTGTTTGTATAGTTGCTTACCTGATACCGATTAGGCTGCATCTCTGGCTGCATCGCAGCTAAGCTTGAAGCTATCGCAGCTATGTTGTTCGTAGTTGGCCAGAGGGATTAACTCAGCCGAACTTCCATCGAGAGACAGTTCGTTCCTGAGAGAAGACGCGTTTACGTTCATTGCGTCATAGCACTAGACGTGCAGGTAAGTAAACACTATGAGCATTGCTCACTTACGCTGAATCACAGATAGGCCAATCCTGTAAATGAGTAGCAGTAGCAGCTGTTGATCGTTGTTGAGGTTGCCGCTAGCGCTTTTGTTGTTGCTATCGTTGTTGTCTTCTGCTCATTCGTTGGCTATTTGCGAATATATGCGCACACGTTTTGTTACAGATAGGCCCGAATGGGGGCGAACATTTCTTGGACGTAGATAACGATAACGTAGGCCTAGCGGGACAAACGTTTGCCAATCCACTGCTTTTGTCTTCGTGTGTAGTAGTGCATAGTCATATAGTTGTATCAGTACCGCTGTTGGTGGCTCCAATGCCTTGGGGCGCCATTTACTGGGGGACTGTTGCAGTCCTAGTTTCTAGTTTTTTTTAACGATTTTTCTTGGGTTCAGTGTCGCAATCGCTGTAAGGGAAACAAGAAGTGAAATTTTGTTGCAGCAGCACCTTACGAAGTGAATATATTTTACGTGTTATATTATACTTGGGCGCTTGGCACGTTGGTTTGAGTTACTACGGATTAGACGTAAGACAAAGATAGATATTCTTTTCCGCAGCATTCTGGTAGCACTCGTTAAAGATCGTGAAACAGTAGGAGACCCGTAGTCCCCTGAAACGTCCCTGTGCCCAGTGTCCCCTTTAGCGACGAGTGTAAGCCATATTAAGAAGTAGATTTATCAGTCAAGAAGATGCATTGAATCCAATGAAACCCAGCTTTTGCCTAGGCATATTGTAATCGTTAGATGTGTGCGCGGTGGTACGTGTGATATAAGGCATTTCGAGTCCTGGCTTTTCTCAAAAAATAGCAGGACAACAGATACAGACTCATTATATGCTTAAACTAATTGTAGTGAAAACCAAATTTTAAAGAAAAGGGTATTAATACTATAAGTATATTATTATACGAAGCAGCTGCTCTTCAACATTGTAGCTTAACCTTTACTCAAGTTCGAATAGCGCGATATAGGCCCGATTTAGAAACTGGTCAAATCTGCCAGATTAGTCAATTAGTAAAAAAGAACCGATTTCGTGAGATTTTTTTTATGTAAATTGTGGAAGCTGCAGGAAAACCTCTTTTTCCTCTTGTCATAGGATTATTCCAATTATTTGATTCTTCTAGCTGGCTAAAGAAGGACATAGATCTTTCACTCAAATTCAGTATCTTCTCTCTGGCACCTTTTTGCTCAAATGTGTATTGTGACAGAGCTACAGCGACAAGGGCCAAAAATACTATCCATGACAGCAAATAGATATCTCTTATTTTTGTACAATGGAACCTATTCGTCTGGCAAATTGGCAGGTATTTCGTACGGCATTACTTATTCAAGAACGTGTGAGTGGCGAATGTGGATCGCGGCATATTATAGCGATATGGTCCTTGCTATCATCGTCGTCTATCGTCCGACAATGAGGTGAAGAAAAAAAAATACAACCAGTCATTATATGCAACTTCTTCCGGCGTAGCGTAGAGGGTATACACAAACATTCATCGCCGATTTTGGCAAACAGTTTGCAACTGTGTCACAGAATGTACACTTTTCTTAGTTCGACTCCGTATAGAGCATTAAAGCGTACTTATTGAGTTATAGTGTCTTTCTAAGGTTGGACTTTACTTTGTGCCAAACAGTTTGCCGTACAGAGTCATCAGAGTGTTAGGACGCCGACCTTGGTCATGTAGTATTGCAAGACCGGCAGGTCTCATACATGCCAGCAGCCGTATAGAAAAGTTGATCACGATCAACTAGTAGTAACGTTACAATTTTATTTAAGGCTCGTATATATAGAATCGTAACGACTGAGCAAGCTAAGGCTGGCAATTCGAGTTGCAACAAGTAACAAAACAGCGTCCGTGAGAGATACCAACAGAATATATCGGTGGGATCATCTACAGTCTGGGTATGAAAAAAAGCAGGCGACACTGTCTTCTAAGCATAAGGAGTTGCATCGATGATTGATGACGATCAACCAGCTAGGCCAGGCAACTGAATAGTCTTTGAAGCATTTACCTATGTATGGTGGTGTCTTAAGGTTTGCCGCCAGTGCCTTTCTGGATGTCTTAAAGACAGCCAAACTTACGATCGTGGTACACGTTGACTGGAACTATTTTTCCTTTATGCTATATATATGTATATAGTTATATATAAGGTGCCCTGCATGCATAAAAAGATGTTCTGATCAAATCTGCCCCACTACTCTCTGGTCAGCCATTGTTTTCATAGGGTTTGACGTTTTTAGACAATGCTACTTTTACAACCTTAGTAATGAAATGAATATTCAAGCACAGAGCGCACTTGTATAACAGATCAATGTAAATTCGATCGAGTGTTAGTACTCGCTTTCCAGTGTTATTACCGCCGATATTACGTACCGTAGAAATCGGTCGTAGTAAAATCTCTAGATATGTGAATATTTTAATTACCTGAATTGATCGGGTAATAAGACACGTTTATATAATCTTGCATTGATCACGATTTGTCGAACTGACTGAGGGGCAGCAGCGTATGCCAAGGTTGACAACCATTGTGCTATTGTTGATGTCGTTAAAATCGCCGCAGTATATCATCGGTAATAGCAACTCTATGTAGAAGTACTCAAAGGGCACCGTCGGTCAGCTCAATGTAAAGGAAACTTTTCTCCAAGGAAGCCAGGACATCTAAGAAAGTACATCATATATGGAAACAATAATATCACATGTACAATTTTGCCGTGAAATAGGAAAGAGCTGGCTTACCTTCTGTCTGGTAACAATGTATGTCGTTACTGTAGTCTCACAGAACGTATATAGTAGACATTCTGGCTGAACGATGAGCACAACCATTAGAAATACGCTAACTCATCTCTTTGCTTAAATATATATTTTTCCCTTTGTTTTACATGGGGAACTTTGTACATATTCAATATTTTACGCATATATATGGATCCATATGAAACAAGACACTGCAGCACTGTCCGTAAGTGATGGACATTGACTTCCATTTCTGGTTGTGTGTGCTATTAATAAAATGACATGAATTGTTATTATTCTAATAATTTCCTTGTCAAATAATTGTTGTACGAGTTGAAATGGTAGACCCCAGCCTCACCGGAGGATTGGTTTCTTTGCTCTGGATGAAATATGTCAACGCATTTACGTACCGCCTCGAGAAATATCAACAGAGACAAATAAGCAAAACCACGAATTTCAGCACTATTTGTATAGGAGCCTACCGCAGGTCTACAGTAGGGCAGCACAAAAATCAGAGGCACAACAGAGAGAAACACGCATAGAAGCGACTTTGTCTGTCTGTCCTTCTAGGTTGCTGGTAACCTTAGCCAAAAGGTGGAAGAAACTGACCATACGTCACTTATTTCCATCTTCAGCCGCCACAACGGTCGTCAACTAGCAATGCAAAATGGTGACATAGTTAAAAAAAAAAGTGCACCATTTGTCCGGTATTTAATGCTTGGCAATTCGACGGAGCTGCACATACATGCGCACGCGCACCCAAATAATCATCCCGTCAGTTGCGTGCATACGAGCATTTGCGGACACACAATTTCATATGGTATTTCGAATTCTGCTGTATTCTTAATGCTCAACGCCACTGGCCAGTCTGAGTTAGCGAAAATAACAGCATGATGTACGGATCTACCCAAGTGGCAAGCGACAACAACGTTCACGTTGCAGGGACAAAGCTTGACTACGCAGGGATTCTCCCACACCATTCACTTTACGCCAAATCTGCGAAGTAGTATTGTTGGGAATTTCTGATACAAAGTTAACAAACGCACGACGCAAAGCGAAAAACCATTTACAAACACAGCCAGATCTACCACTACCACGACCTATGCCACTGGTATTTTGGTACGGAGCATATGCACACCATAGTGCTTCATAGTGTGTTTCCGCTGTTCAATGCCATTGCCGACGATAGCAGTGTCCACTATGCCTTTTCGCTGCTTCCGCCGTAGCCGTCGTCGAAGCTGCTGATGTTTTAGGATCAGCTTCCCCTCATCCCATCCCCCTAAAACGAATCCTCCTACAGAAGGGTTTCGATCATATATACAGAAGCACACACGAATAATCAGATATCCTAATCTTAGAATAACCTCACATGTTGTATCGCTAGTTACTTTTACGAGCACAGTACTATTTCTCGGATTTGTCAAGTATTTATGCAAAAGAAAAGACGTCATCGGCGACGGAAATAAACCGTTACGTTGAATAGGACTACAGCCCTAAGCAAAACAGGATGGGGTACGATATGCTTAAAGCGGTCTAAAATTTTCATCTGTCTTTACAATGACAGCAGCGGTCAGAGCAATGCAGCCTACCTATATGATGTGTGCAGGAACGTTCTGAACGGGGAACACCGATCGATTAATCGGTATAATGGCGTATCGTAGTATCATTACATAGATACGAAAGAACATGGATAGAAGACAGAAAATCAGAACCCAGAAATATGAGAGTGAGCCCCAGTCCCGAGCAAAACACTGTTCGGACTGGGCCAAGACGCTGGACGAACGCTGGTTGTTCAAACCGGAGTCAGGCCAAAGAAACGCAGAACAAAAGATGAAGATAATTATGAGTGATTAACACACACACATACGCAAAAAGCGGCCAGGGGCAGAAATCCATTGATGGGTCGACGCATAGAAACGATAGAAAGTAACGCCATGGCAATTTGGCTTATGGATAACTCACAAGCGACACGATGGCGGAAGATGCGGTACGACTCTTAAATGGATACGTGGAGGTCTTATGTCAAGATAGACGATAGTCACAACAGTTAAAAGAAACAACGGTGTACCATACTAGTGGCAACTCAGCGAACGGTTAAGCGCTTTGACAATTTGAAAAAAACATGCAAAGGCGCAAACAAGGATGAACTCTTTTCCAACGGCGTGCCAATAAAGTGCGACGTTGGATGAACAAAGGTTCTTAATTATGAAGAGGCGGTATGGAGTATTAGGTGGTGGGCAAAATTGCAAGCAAACCATCGACCAACAAAGGCTTCATGGCCTGCCCTTTTTCATACTGAATATTATAGCGTCAAGCGTTGCAAGCAGTGGCAACCGCGACTGCCAATGGTACTATTCTTATTGATGCCCATCTGTCCGTCGGCCTGTTTATCGTTCTAACATCCATTTGGATTTGTCGAACAATAAAGTGTATGGGTGAGCAAGAAGATGCGCACGTTTCCCGGGTAAAAAGACAACGGTCTGAAGAAGGCAGCGCCGACAGCAACGCTAACCAGGCCGTATATACCAACGTTGGTCAACAGCGAACAGGGCCGTTGTGGTGATCTTGACGCATCTGTTTTTTTTTTTTTTTTTTTTTTTTTTTTAAGTAAACAACAATAATAATATTGTTCATGCAAGGCGATGCGTTTGTGCCATGCCGCGAGCGCGATCTCACGGCCATAGTGTCATATGCTCTGTGTTGAAGTAGTAGTTGTACGAAATTGAACCGACATGGCGTTTAAGCTGGCATGTCGTGCGTCTCCACTGATTGTTGTGGGTAGCAGTAGATCCTTGTCCGACACCGACCAAGTAATGCTTTAGAATATACCGCTTCATACAATGCTTGTCTCGAAATGATGCTAGCTATTATTACTATCACTGCTGTTCCAATTCCCGTATTCAAAATTACTGATATTGGACATGCCAGCTACTCGTTGGTGTCGCTTTTGAGCGGCTCTGCTGGGCTATTCAGAGAAGAGTGTCATGTTGTTATCTCATTATTTAGAGAAACAGAAAGACAAATAAATGCTGAATTAAACGCTAAGCCGGACGGTAAAGTAACGCCCGTAAAAGCATCGTCCCGGTTTACGTGAGCTCAAAATATCGGCAATATAAGCGATTTTTGTCTGCCGTAAACACCTGCCAATCCTACACAACAATGCAGACCTGTGTAACAGAGTTTGACAGTAACTATCACTTTCTACTGACTTTCAAACTAACTAAACTTGTGGTCAGTTCGGAGTGATAATGCTTGTCGCGGCTAAATATAAAAATATTAAACAGTTTGTGAAGATATTCCATGTTTCCAAATATCGATTGAAGCTGTTGTATTCGAAATACATCCTGGTGCTGTTTTATAACTATTGTCTATAGTAACCTAAATGTGGGAACGATTGTCAATCGATCATACCAAACACCAGTGTCTGTGTATCGATAAGTGTTTGTATACATATATATCGATTTATTTTTTATTTACTAAAGTGTGTAAATATTAGTAGAAATACTATAGTGCCTATTCAGTTGTGAGGAAAAAGAAAAAAGGAAAGTAACAGCCTGTGTGCAAGTTGATGGTTATGACCGTTTACTTTTACATACATTACTGGCCTTTATATATATATATAAAGCGGATAGGATTTAAGCAAAAAAAGAGATTTCGGCCACGCCAATATCGGAAGAATCTGCCGCTTCAAATAGTGTTCGCTACCGGATGTAGGTTCCTGCAGTCATCACGTAAGTAATAAACCGTACGAACTCAATTTGTTCAATTCGGAATCACGCCAATCGATTTCTTTCGGAGTTGATGATTTTTGGGTGGTATGCCAACATGCTATCTAAGAAACGTTGATACCGCTCGTAAGGGTCGGCCCAATGAAATGATCCCGGGCGGAAGAAAAGCAAAAAATAGGTTACGAACAGCAGCGATGCACTGTTTAAATAGGCCCTCTTGCTGCTCGTGAAAGAAAGGCGCTGTGTTGTGGCAACGTTAACACTACCCCTTTTGATATATAGATAGCTTCGTATGTGGCCAAATACATAATATAGGGCTAAGGAAAAGGTACTCGCATCGCTTTATCGGTCTTCTTAACATAATTAACATTTGTTCACTATTATTCCTATGTATTAGTTCGTTGTTGAACTACAATAGCCATGTGGAATGGACGCCGGCTTCATCAATGACGAAAAATCACTATGGAAAAAAAAGCGTGTCACAGTTGATACCGCAAATGCCGTCTGCCTACTGTTTGTAGGGCCGATAAACGGATCGTAGAAGAACGTTCTATAGACGAAGTCATAGAACTTTCTATTAGTTATGCATTCATAGCGCACGCGCATAATAGAAAATCATATGACGCAACTTTACAGCGGCCTAAGTAAAATTTGATGGATGCTATTGAGTTTAATTAATCCGGTTATAGTAAAACATTGCAATGGGTAAAAAGAAAAAGTCATCAATTATATATATATGTGCGTGATGACACTGGGAACAGAGAAGCCTAAACTAGTTGGCAGCGAAACTTACCTTTACGGTTGTTATCAATTTCGATAATATATTGTGGCAAAAGATCTCTTCTGCTACAGAGCGAAACGTTGGGTCTGCAACTAACATGTGTATCTATCATCCCTGAGAATTACTAGAAAAAGAAACTGTCGTTTAGCATGATGCACCTTTTACTCACTATAGGACTGCAACTGTACAGAAATACCTAGAGTTTGATAGGTATGGGAAATTTACCTTTGGCCACGGTAAGCGGCAAAACGCGACTCCTGTGAATGGCCTGTGAATGTATTTGCGGCCAATAGTTTTAGGCTCATAACAGCGTTATGCTAGGCGACTAGACATCGCGCCATCATAACCGGAAATTTCAAAAACGTTTTTTTTGTTGACAAGGCAGTACTACGAGGCTCTTGGCCTCGAGCGTCACTCAGACCTTAATAGGAGGGCGACAAAGCAGATAGAAGTCCTGCACTTGCCTACGCTAGCTGATGCGTGACATCTCGTTCCCGTGAGGATCTGCGCCCCTCAACGAAATCAGTGGCCCTAAGTTTCGTTGTAAAACCCAATAGACGTGTCGAAATGTATACGAAGCATTAGAACTACTCTCCGGCGTTGCTCTGCTTAATTGTGGGGACAGTATCTCTTCTCATATCTCTCTCGCCTCCTCATTCGATGATCAAATGGGCTCCCAGATAGAAAATTGGGTTGCCTCCGACCATTTTTACCTCCTTTTTCTCATGTAAATAGGTTGTACATTTGTGAAATAAACAAAACTCATCGAGCTTTTCCCTTCTGTGCTTTCGTTTACTCAAACATCCTCTCATTGTTCCTCGTGTCCACTGAAGCATCACGTAAGACTAGTGTGATTTTAATTAGCATCCAGATAGATGCATAGTATCGTGCTAATATCATTGTTAGAGTTTTTTCGAAAAAACAAAAAATAGTTTTTTGTCAGAGAATCCTAGTACCGTACAGCATCTTCTTTTCATTAATTTCTCATTTACACCTATGTTATAAGCACTATCTACAACACGAGCCGTACGATCGGGAAATTCACGCACTGCCAATCCGATTAGTATTCTCGAAAACCGTACGTTCAAACAGTGCGATGTATATAACGCGTACAATTCGAAGATGTTTTTCTTTACAGACATTTCGCACTGCAAAGCTTTGGTTTATCGCATATCGGCTATGGTCAGACTTTGCCAGCCGTACATTCTCGTCGACGAAATAAGACTCGTCACCCCGCCTAATCATTCGTTTCATTCCGCAGAGCTTGGCATCCGTCACAGTCGAGTGGCAAGCAGCGTCTGGCTGTGGCCATTGCGGCTGCAGCGGTAATGCGATTGATATCCTGCCATATGCCGATGATGTGGTAAAAGCATCACATACAACTACAGTTTCGTATACAAGAGGAAATCTCTAGACAAGTAGAAATTCGAAGATGACCATTCCTGGCAGTGGACAGTGCCAAGTGGCTTGTATGATCCCAACGCGATCCTGCCTTGTCCGTTGATGAAGCCTCCGTCGGAGTCATGCCGAAGTCGGTGTCTGTAGATCCGGAACAACAACAACAACAACGAACGGGATGTGGCAACAGCAGCAACAACATCAGGAAGAGTATGTTAATAGTAAATAAACCCAATCAGCACGCAATCGGAGAATTTGCCTCGCGTCTTGCCACTAGTTTTTTTTCAGCTTCATCCAAACTGCCAGCAAGACATAAGCAACGCGATAAAAGTACTATGTTACTACTATATAATTAAGACCATCGTGGAGATACAGCAGCAGAAAAATAGTAATAATGTCACAGCCATAACGACAGCGAGGATGAAACAGGAACGCAATACAGACACACTCGTCCAGCCAGAAGACAAGCATACAAATAATAATCTAACTTCCTGATTCTTTGTCAACTCCATGCAATGACCCTAAAAGTTTAAAGGTGGTTCTACTAAAATGACGATCAAAGTGTATGGGCAAATTTTGCACGCCTGCACGGATTACCGCCGCCGCAATTAATCAACTTCTTGTCTATGTATTGCGTACCGATTAACCTTTGTCAAATAGGTCGTCGATCCTGCTCGCTAAGCCAGTCCGCCGGTCAAGTTTAGCCATGTCTTGTGAAAGACATTATCAAAATTAGAAAAGGGATAACACATGTATAGCCATTTTCATCTTAAAAAATCGTTTTATCTCTTTAGTTCGAATACGTGACAACCAGGATTCCCTTCCGCGATAAGCACGGAACACGTAACGGTTGAGTTCTGAGTATATAAGCAACGGAAAACATGTTTTTTATAAGGGTTGCTTTCGTGAGACACATCGCCGCTCATCACATTGAAGTCTTCACATACTGTTCTCATTACATGTAGTTAGCTAAAGGGATCCTTAAAACCGCTATAAAATTTTCCGTTTCTTCGTGGTCAGTACGGCAGCGCAAAGGCTTTCGCCTCGCTTTACCGCATCTCACAACAAAGGGCAGAATCGCAAATCCCAGGCGCGGGTTAACGCGTCGTATCATCGAAATGACAGATTGTCGGGTTTGTCGCAAAAATCGTCACGCGTTTTCACTAGCTTAATTGCACTACAGAGATCTTGTTTTGTCTGGGGTCTCGATTCACAGTCCCAGTCTGGTTGCTGGCTGTGAATGAGTAGACATTTTTCTTCGAAATACAGTTCTTTGTGACCTGTGCGGTCTCAATCATCCGTTCAGTTCATTTTACCAGTGTTATGCCGTACTTTGCTTTCCAACGACCAGTCAATCGGTAGTCCTTGCTGAATTTTTTATGCTCTTTTGCTTTCTCATAGTCAACCGCATACGTTACATGAACAGCGATCGTCACGTTCGCAGATACCATAGTGGCTGAAGGCTACGTATTGGCAGTCAGTCCGCAGGGGCTGCTTAAGATCATGTGATGCTGCCTTCTCTTCAGTCAGTGCTGTGACCACCGCTTTCGCTAAGAAATTTCCGTTCTTTTTTGCTGCTACTTTCGACCGTAGTTTTAGATCGGAAGTAGTTGTTCGTCCTTTTTTTTTTTTTATTACCTTTTCAGTGGCTTTCAAACCTAAGAATGACTCTTTGTTGTAAACACACGTAGACGCACAAACATTAGCTCGTTTGACTCGCCATGAGCAGGCGCCGCTTTCGTTGTTACCACTCAATTTGACCTTATCTAATTTTAAGTCCTAGGTTATATGACATTATTAGTGTTCAATGTTTATCAGCGGGACAGACAGCCAAACACGTATACGAGCAAAGTTTGTAATAGACGGAAACGAAAAAGGGGAGAACGTTCAAAATTCCGAAAAAAAATCTTTACTAGTAAGATTAATTGTTGAAAAGGTGCCTTGGTCAAGTCAACCTTATAACCGATTGCCTGTGAGGTGTCCCTTAAATGCTCCTCGGGCGGCGAAACGTGCCGGAGGCAAATCAATATATGCACATAGCCAGATTCTGGCTTCATACTTGGCCTAGGCCATAGTGCAACGCTAAAAGGGTTATAATCCTCTCACGCTAAAAGTTTGTTTCTGATTTCACACCATTGTAGCCAACAAACATAGACTGCCGATATGCGACAATGACAAAAAAAAACAAACGCAAAATATTTGATGTTTATTTTAACATGTCAAACGTAAACGTCCCTGTGCATAAATCGCTCGTTTTCTTTATTTTCTGCCACTTTTTTTGGCCAGATTTACAGAAACAGTGCCCAATTTAACTAGAAAGTATTAGTCGAGTCTGAAATTGACCAAAGTGCGCGAAATTAGTATAATTCGATATTATCAAAGTTTGCGCATTTAAAAATGATCACCATTTCTATATTTCTCTGTAGCTCGGCTGTTCTGGTTTGTTTAAGATATCATATCGGCGTTAGATACACGATAGACACATCCTATAAGATAACTTAAGATGATTTCGTTTTCAGTTTTTTTTTTACATTTCAGCTGTAGCGTGCGCGCTAACGGGTTGAAACCTATCTTTTTGTTTAGATTTACGTTCCACTCATAAACGCTGCCACATTGACAAAAATCTCTTATTTTTATGACCATGAAGATATTGAAGCTAATATCGAATGTTGGCATATGCGACAAGTTAATGTAAGCTTACTAAAACGACAACGCTTACCGTTAAGACAAATATATATAGCGTGAAAATAGCAAACGCTAGCGATATTTCATCTGCTTCGTTGTCTCAATTCAAAAACCAAACACACGATATTGCCAGCGTCTTTTATCGACGGCATTAACAAGGACCGTTATGTTATTGCAAAACGAATAATCAATAAACAATCGTATTATGTAATCTGGTACTTTTTAAAGTGTTAAAACGAGGCGGGCCAGAAATTGTAGTAGTTGTAGTCGATACGCACAAACTGTTGAGGGGATCTACTTATAACGTATATAACTGTAGTACCGACCAGGCGGTATCGTGCGTGGCATATAGTAAAACAGCCCCGAATTGTATGACACCATGTTGCCTAGCGTTCCCACACCTGCTTTAGCTTTTCTGCCCAGTGTTAAGCCAGAATGGTCCTAATATATCGCTAGCATTCTTTGCGTCTTAAATAGCCACCGCATCTTGGCCAAGATGCTCCGATCAATTGAATAAGATAGTGTATAATAACATAACCATCGGTATTTACCTCATTCAATAACTAGGCTCCCTTAATTTTTAAACGTAAGGTGCATAGACTTATAGGTGGTGCCTGTACCTATAACGTAAAACTGACAATCGGACAAGCAAAAAGCTGGCCTGGACCGAATTTACGTTGCGAGTCACACGAACGTTGTATACTGAAAAACCACATCACCGCCGCCGCCTGGAACGCTATCGGTCGAAACGAGAAGGCGCAGCGAAGAATCGAGAACAGCACACTGTTATTATCGCCATTGTCTATATACGCAGGAGTTCTTTAGCACCTTGCTTTTCGTCTAGGCTTGCCGTTGGCCAGCTTGAGGGTAGTGACATTTGCCTCGATCGAAGAAACTCGGATGTAGACGAGTTTTTCTTATTACTAGCGGCTCCTGTGGCAAATCGATAACAAAACAATACGCATATAATCCTATGATAGCTATGCTATGGAAACATGATAGGCTACGGCCAGGTACGATTTTCTCGTAATCTAATAGGCTGCCTCTTTTATAAATCCACGATCATGGAGATGGCTGCTGCTAGTTCGTAACCATTCCTTATTTTTGTTTCAACGTACGAACAGCCTTGAAAGGTGTTTTACGGATGCATCTTACGTTTCTTTATGTCGCCCAACCACAGAGGCTATCTGCGTCGTACCCATATCGCCGCAGATCCTGAGGGAGCGAACAATTATTTTCCGGTGTAGACTTGCCACAATGTCTATGGTACCGTGCGGTATTCACGTTATTTACAACATAACAACGCAGAACGTTCATCTACATATTCTCGTACAAAGACCCCGCTAAATGAATTCGTCCTCCATCAAGAACTGGATAATGATTTCACGTTTTCTTGCAGTTTTTTTTTACCGATAATTTCAAGTGAACAACCGAGGCGCTGTCGAAAATTAGTTTTAGCTGTTCTTATAACCATCACTAGGCCATCATGAGAACTACAATTAAAAGTTCGTAAAAATAAAGAAGTTCAAGTTACTAGCTTGGCTAAACGTTCCTTCTCTCCCTATTCCGCTATAGATCACCCTCTCCCCCTGCCAAAAATTCTTCCAGTGCTATGCAGAATCCTATGAGCAGTCAACAAACAGCCCATAGGTCTAGTTGCCGGCCTACGTATGACTGAGATTTATAAAATCCAACATAGTTTCAGACCTGCCTATTCTTTGCAGCGATTATAATATCTTACGTTTGGTGTTCCAGTTGTTCGCTTAAAGCTCTGCTGTCTTTCTTCATTTGTCCCCTGCAGCAGAATGAATTAGTGTTCTGATCTTATTATATCCGTTGATCAATCAATCATCGGATCAAGTCGCTAACAGCTTCCGCTGAACGCTAATATTGAAGTGACGATTAACACTATTATCATTACAATTTGGTACCGATGTAATAATGGTCACACGATAAGATATAATAATTATAATCATAATTGTCTCCTAATAATAAGAAGAGGTCTTCGTCGTCCCTGAGGATGCGTTTACTACCATCGCCAACTGCGTTTTAACAACCATGAAGTTGAATGGCTGTTGCGCCGCCCGATTTAAACCGTAGAACCACACACACTACTCCCCCCTCTCTCTCTCGCTCTAAAGAGCGCGAGTAAAAGCATTGACACATGGTGTGGCCACCCGACATCTTCGGCAGGACACAATGTGCACTAACTAAAAAAAACGAGGGTGGTTCATCATTAATCATCGTCGCCGAACGAACTATTTGCGTGCGCAGGCATCTGGTATCGGGACAGGGAACATATCTATTTAGAGAAATGATGTACATACATGCACGTGGTGTATGTAATGCATCTAGGCGGATAGGCGTGATGTCAAGCCAATGGACAGGCGATTATGTATTTTGCTGGTAATGCTTTGATGCTAGCGATCCCGCCGTCGGTCGTTGCCGTAGCGTCGCCCCGCGTCCGGCCCGGTCTATCCTTAGAAAGTCAATGGCAGTACTGGGTTTGAGAATGAACGTAATTGCTTCTTTATTGCTTTCGCTTTTTAGATTCAATGATATACGCCGTTCTGTGATGCGACGCGATGAAAGCGATTCGCGGAGAAAACGTGCACGCGTTCTGTTAGCTCGAGTTGTTTCCTGTCTCGACTTAGCTTCGACGTTTTCTTCATTGGTTGGGCAGTTCCTGATCACCGCAGGCGGGCACGAAATTGGGTTTCAAATCGTTTGGTTGATTGTGATTAGCGGAACTTCAACCGCGATGTAATGAACAACGGGCTCCTTGACGTGAAAAAATTGAATCTCTAGATAATAGGCTGCCAGACGTTGCTGCCAGCCTATTATCTCAAGATTCGATTCGACTAGAGACGTTCACCCCCATATAAATGTTAGCAGGTGACGTAGAGCGACATGACGTGGCCACTTCGGACGGGGAAGAAGACAGGCATAGTTCAAATGTCCTAAAGCGGGAATAGGAAGGCCAACAAAAATGAAAATATCCAGCAGGAAGCCTACAGTGATTTACCGAGGAATAGTCATGCTACACATGCGTATGATGGTTTTGCCACTCAATTTTTGTATCGGAGTATTGCAGAATACTTTTAATGTTTTATATGAGACAGTATAATTCTAATAGTCATTGCTCAGCAGGTTGAAGGAGTTCAATGATCGTTTACAGACAGCAGTAATTAAAAAATATCGTATACAATACAAATAACAAGCACGGGCAAAAGTGGGATATCAAAGAAGGGGGCAAACAATACACCTAAAGTGGGAAGCATCCCGCCCTTAACGTAACGCAGCCAAATTATCAACTTAAAAAGAATTTACTTAATTCGTCTTGCAAGATCCACAGCGTCTTTACAAATTCGCCAGAACGAAAACAATTTGAAAATCGCAACAGGCGAAAGCCCTATAGTGTGTCACGCGATTGATTTCAAGCAGCGCGTACTTCAGCGTAACTCTAGATAGTGCCTTTTGCAAAATGGAAATTGTTTGCTATGGAGTCGTGAATCGTCATCTATACTGCGCATGCTAAAATTTTGCATAAGGTTCAGTAACCTCTGCAAATCGTGACACTGGACACACGAGTCTCAGACGCAGGCATCAGCTGGTGATCGACCAAATAACAGTCGTATCCGTAGCTAACGTTTCAATTGAAGGGCATTATGCTTCCGAAGACTGAAGAGGAGTTACTGTCATTAAATTGAATTTGCACCATTATCAAATAGTCATCATCGAAGAAGCGTTGGCTAACTAAGTAAACGTCAATATTTTCGAGAAACATTAAAACTGGCTACAAGGCTTGAGTCCATCTAGGACATGGTCGTGCTCTTTTTGTTGCCCGTAAATTGCTTTTGTGTACAGCCGCGCCGTTGCGTCCCAGCTGAGTGACCCAACTGTATCGCAATATGCGTAATATTCCATTGAAGCGGTCCTATGTGTGTGCTGAGGGCACCGTTTCAAGTGCCTGTCTCTGTGGAGCAACCCACACGTGACGCGATTTCGAAACATCATTGTTCAATAGGACTAGTGGCATTATTCTAACCGTTAATGCTACCTATAACCAACCATGCACCTGATTTTTTTTCCAATTTGAAATATTGGTTACAATAAATTAATATGAGAGTAGCAAAAGGCTTAGAGATGCAATTATGACATCCTTCGTAGAAGTCGCGCAGTTTCTTAGTCTATCCACATCCGTCTGCGAGATCAAATCTGTAAAGAAGAGCTCAATACACTCGCGTACATACGTGCAATAACGTAACACATATCCATCCGCTAATATATAGATAAAATCGAGGAAGTTTGCATAAAAAAAGGGGCTAAAACCAAAGCAAGTTCCAGGCAGCTGCAAGCAAACAAGCTTCTGAGGAATCTTCTGGTGCTGTTTTTCTCATCGCCATTGTTATAACTGCGAGCTTGTGAACTAGTGCCCGTATCCGCCGCACGTCTACGTCCCATCGCCATTCATGGCTGCGGCAGCAGTGTCGCTAACGCTTTTAAGTTCCATCACTGACAGAGAAGTTGATTCTGCTCTTTCCTGCGTCTTCCTCGCCTCTCACTTATAGGGTTGCCAGCGCGCAAGGTCATTTCGACGGCCATCTTCGCCTTTATTTTTAATTACCCTTTGAGACAACATCGGCTGCGGCTGCGTGTAGTACTGTCAGGCCATGCAGCCATTGTGCTAACCAGATACGAGACGATTATAAATTCTACAAAGGCTTAATCGCCAACAAAAAGTTCTATTGGGACTTCTCTAGTAACACAGACATGTGGATACGCATATTTAAATATAAGTATATCTGTGTTCTATGTATGGCTGGAATGAACAGTGATTCAGTTCTGGACAATGGCCCATGATGACGACAATTGCTGCGATGGTCAGTAGTCTTTTAACTCATGAATGGGTACACGATTAGAACGAGTCACATAATCACGAAATACGAAAAGGAGACGAAACGAGTGGTAGAGATGGGATAAGTGACTGGGTTTCAGGAGATTTAAAGAAATATGTACATATAACATTATGTACGGGCAATAAGAGACGTGTCTTCTAAGGTCGCTTTAGCTTTGCTTCTCTTTGCGATCGTCGTGATGAGGGGCTTTTTTAAGCTTTGTTTTCTGTCGTTCTTGTCGTTGTTATTGTTTCATCACAGTCTTTGCCATACATCGGTATGAACAGAATGGCTGGATCATACATTATTAACGGCGGTGATTCCATTTATACAGTCGAGCGGGGGAAGGCGAGAGGGGGGTGATCGGTAATATAGAGGGAGGTACAATGAATCGTCATATAGTATATGTCAGCAACAACGCCTTTGGTACCATGTCATGTCCCTCTATGTTTAAGGTGTCGTCTGATGGCCGGTATAGTAGGAAGGCGTTGAAAATTCCCTTCTTGCATGTAACAGAACAACACATTTTTCTATAAATGAATGCTAGCTATATCTTTGCCTTGCTAGAAGAACAAGTGTCCGTACAAGATCATGTAGCGATGTTAATGTCTGTTGTTGTTTATTAGCTGACTTGTCGTTTGTTGTTGGGTTAGTGATATGGATCGGGTCAATGTAAACACACGCACTAAGGGTAAAAAAAAAGATCAAGTGTTCTATGGGAAAGGTCGATTGGAAACTTACGCTCTTCGTTATTTCTGTCGTCTGCATACGCGCGCCACGTAGGGAACGTGTATGTATACACTATTAAATCTAATTTCCTGCCGACGTTTAGTATATTATCATCTAAATTCATCCAGTGAAAGATTAAGTTACAAAATTTAGATAAATAAAAAGCTTTGCCTTCCTAGAGGCCAAACTTTGCGGTTCCATTCAAACTTTTAGCACACATGGCTTTAAAATAGCTTTTAATATACCGAATCGTTTCATAGATTACTTCGATACGCGTACTCAGGGCAACTATTAAAATTCGGTGTTATTGAAGCCGGGCTACGCAAACTGAGACATTCTGCTTTTTATTACGGGCTACCTTGTACCGGTGGTTTTGGCCCTTGCCTCCTCAAGCCATCCATACCTTTGGTATATATTGAGGTTTACTGCCGCGTAATAACTGTTATTGCTTGGTATCGATGCTGTTTGTATACATGCATAGCTGTTTAAAAAACATCAATCGATCATCAATAATTGAGATCAGAATAGAACTTCAAAGGAATATAGTGCTCGCTTCTATCCAGGTTGTAACAGGATCGTCCACGTAAACGGATACGAAAAAATGACGTCAAAGAACTAAAAAAAAAAATAATATTATTATACAAAAGAGGAAACGTTTTTGCTTCTTATTGCTTATTTGAGGCACTTTTTAAGTCTCTTCTCATCTCATTGTTCAAGCATCGTTCTCCCTACTTGAAGTAATGTAAGCGTCGTAAAACATCAGTGAATAACATTCAAAATTTATTCAGTTGCAATGAAGAATTTCAACAAAATCAACGATTTTTCAGGCACCAGGAGTTGTCTAAAGAAAAGGGGAAATTTTATGGCTTAGCAAGGAGTACACGAGTGAAGATGGCATATTAGATATTAGAGCGGCACTAGTGTTGCAGTTGGTACTGTTATGTTGATTATAATATTTTACATATGTCTTCCGCCCTTCACCCAAATAACGGTTGC
Organism: Varroa jacobsoni; assembly: GCF_002532875.2. Taxonomy (NCBI): domain Eukaryota; kingdom Metazoa; phylum Arthropoda; class Arachnida; order Mesostigmata; family Varroidae; genus Varroa; species Varroa jacobsoni. Next base: position 100,044 of record NW_019213724.1, read on the forward strand.
TCATCGGAACGCCAGCCATTCCAAACGATATAGCTGACAGGAAACATCGGGAGTCCTGCGAAGGATTCTAGCAAAAATCTGTATTTTTCCAGATTAAAATTGCCACTGATTAATTCACGGAGCTAATGACGGTCATATTCCCAAGACTGCTGTTAGCGATCGGTGGTCAGCAGACGTACAATCCATGTTTCTGTCTGGTTAAAAAAGGACGTACTTTAATCGAATTAAGTGGTTCTCAAGTTAGCTTCAAAACGAAGCTACACCAACCCTTTGCAAGTCCAAAAGTTACCTTAGAAGAATTTTTCCAAAAGATTTTGCAGGCATTATTCAAGTGAAACAGCAAGCCTGTATGGCGGTTTAGTAGTTTTATCAGACAGCCATTATTATAAATAAAAACCGATACTCCCGGATAAAGAAGACAACTGTAAATTTGCTTAATTTTCTTGCCGATTTTTTATCGGCAGTTCCGACAGCGTTCGCTCTGTTTTTTCAGTCTTTCCAGTGTTAATCAACTGCCCGTACTGTCGACGTATGTGTCAGATGATGTTTGACGTTAACACGGTTTCAGAGCGCTCTGTCGATTCTATTGATGTAAGAGTTCATCGTTAGCGGTTTTCGCAAATCAGTCTCGGAATGACTTTATCCGCGGGCAACAACTGCTAAAGTAGACAACTTTATTGGAGGTGTAATAATACCGCATTTGTGACGGCGGGGTATCATTTATGGCGGCGTTGTCCAGCGGAAGATATTTGGGATCTTCAATATATTGCAATATGGAATAGATTGTCATGATGACAGGTAACGTCACCAATAGCGGTACATGATCCAATACACAAGTGCTTACAGTGTGTATTCATTCACCTCACGTATTCCGTGATCGTTAAAAGCTATTTTTCCTTTAATAAGGTAGCAATATAAAATGGCCAACAAGCTTGGTCCCATTGGAGAGGATTAAAAGAAAGAAGAAATAAAAAGCAATCGTATTGTGTTAGTTGGCAATACACAGGAATAGTGATAGGTATTTACAATCGACAGTATCGTCGTCACCGCTGTTCTGATCATTTGGCTGCTATTTACTTTATTTTCATATAATAAACGCAACTTGTATCTTATCAATAAAAAAATACAGAGCAGTAAATAAATGGTCGTTTGATCATCTGTAAATCGTTGCTCCTTAAGCAGTTTGATGACAGCAGTGAACATCTATACTATCGTAAAATCGGATGTGAAATCGGGTCAAAATCGAAAAAAAAAAATGAAACAGCGAGTACAGTCTGATCATTTGAAGCCCCACTTGAAGTTGGTGGTTCTCAGTTGACCCCCACCGAACGAACGTTGATCAGCGAGTGATTGATCATAAACTATTAGCATACTTTATGACAGCTTTTTAGAGGAGAGACATCAATCCTGGCTGTTGAGGACACTTAGAAGGGTCGCCGACGTTTGTTGCGGATGAACCGTTGGGAAAGCCTAGCGTACGCGCAAGCTTACCCTAAACTAGCAAAAAGGATATTTATATACACATAGTGTATATTCTATATACATATAAATATATTCGTATGCCTGTAATAGTAATTTCTAGTAGTGTGGTAACTTTTTTCCACGACAGAATTTCATTGCGCCCCAGTTGTTTCTGTATTTAGTGAACTGGCGGATTACGAAAGCTTTCAATCAAGTTACAACTTCTGATGCGGATTAACTAAAACGTGCACAATTCTATGATGACGCTATATTTATGGAAAGCAAGCTTTATTTTGGCCTTTGGGGCGCCGAATCGTTTTTTCAGGTAACGCAATTGGAAAACGGCGAGAGCTTAATTTTATTAAACTCATTGAACCAAGGAACAATCTAAAGGCACATCTATTCACTTTTGGTGTAACGTATATCCTATTAATATAATGAAACTGTCCTTGCACCTTCTTTAGATCTAAGAATAGCGGAAAAATGTACAGATAGATGCAATTTTCCCGTTTTATCTACGTCGTTCCGTGTATTAAACTAGAATCCCTTGTTGTCTAGGGTCATTTTTAGAGACGTTGTCCTGAAATATGTTTTGTGTTGTTAACATATGTCGTTGACAACATGTCCGAGCAAGTTAATGTCTATCGGAATACTTATATGCGGTCATTTGTGTCTAGAAAAATTACAATCCTGGAATTATCTCCTCAGTTGAGACTAGTCAGAGCGCCCTGAAAGGACGACGTGGTTATTCAATGAAAGATGTTTTCCTACAGTGATAACGAGAAAAAGGGCAATAGTAACACAAGTTATGAGGATAACTTCAAACAACAATCGTTCGATCAGCTGATTCAATCATCTGTTATCTATCAGCCGACTGGTTTATATGATACAATTGGTGTTCCCCAAGGTTTTTTTCTGTTGCCAACTAAATTCGAGGTCTAAAACTGTTGTAAATGCGTCAATATTTTACTTCGCCAAGTGCTAAATGAAGTTCAAGTGAGTCGGAAGGATACTGTAGCGCGAAGATGCTTCGTCAGTGATTACGAGCTTAATTTCTTTACCTTCGTATCAATGTGACTGTTATAATAGTCCTTAATGTTTCCATTGCTCTTGCTGCTAACGCTTGCATCGCTCGTGACGCGTACTGATCGTTCAGCTGAAGACGACTCATAACGCACACATCTACAATATTGTTTGGGGAAAGCTGCAGTTTAGATAATAATATTTTCTCGATCATGGTAAAAACGCTACTAGTAATATACTATTTATATGCATAGACTCTGCATAAATCTGTCGGATCGTTTAATTTCCTTTTGGAATTAGAACGACAAAATCTAGTACCTCTCTGAGGTTGAAAGCCCTTTGCCCGACAATAAAAACGCTATATTCACAATCTCGTGCCACGAGCTTTGTAATGTCTAAAAAAAAGTAAGTTTTTACAAAATGCGCTGAAAATTTAAGTCTAATCATTTACTGTGTACGGATACAAGTTAACAGTGCGACTTTCTTTTGTCAGCGTCTAAAAAGTTCAAGTTGGCCAATTTAATTATGGAGCAATCGTCATGAGTTAGAGCGGACATAAGTTAGAGAAAACAATTTCTAAATGCTGTGCTTAATGATGGCGTGCCGTAAAGCGCGTTCCACTGATAGGCACCATCTCGCCGACCCAGAACTATGACGGATAGATTGTCACCTTGCTAACAATGTGCAGTAGATGCTTAGACACGTACAAATACGTTACGCTTATTTCAACAGACAGATATGGATGACCCTTCATAACGCTTTCATCTATATAGCCAGATACGCTCTTATGAGTGAGGTTTGTTGGCCAGGCCAATCTATCTGTCAAGTCGGTGCATTTGTAGGTTCATTTGTGTATTCGCTATTTGCCATTCACGTACGCTGAACATGAATGTCTACGCATCGCACAGAGTAGAGCTTTATCATACAGAAAAGTATTATGATGTATAACATAGGCAAGATCGTGATGACTCATGGTCATCACGTACACTACTTCGTGGTCTCTGTCGTCTGTGGCTTGGACTAAATTTGCATCAGCCAGAGTTGTTCAATCAGCACAGGCCAGCTACTTGGCTCTGTGGTTCGTACGGTATGATCCTGCGTGCAGCATATTGCACACATGGCTAATGCATACATAGGGCACCGTGAGGGGCTGCTTCAAGATATCGCAGTTGTTCATTCGACTGCTATCCTTTTTTAGCTGATGATTTTACGGTCAGAGGTTACAGCAAGAGTGGGTGGTCAAGGTCATCGGAAAGGGTAGTTACTATTATAGCGCGGCGATGCTCTGGGTCCGCTGAGCCGCTCGTCCCAGCGAAGATCCGTTTCACCGCGACGATTCGTCCAGTGCGTAGGTTCTGCCCGTGCAGTTGTTGATAGCAATAGAGAGCCTAGGCGACAGGTGAATGGGTGGTTTGCTAGGTCACATGTAGTAACCTGGCATTGAATGTCTGCCAAGCGACAGAAAGGGTGTCGAAGTTTTCTGGAAGATCGCCGTTCACACGGCGCGTTAGTAAATGGGTGTGCTCGGTTGGAACAGTGCCGGAAAACTGTTCCTTTTTTGGCTTGATTATAGCATAGTACAAGGTTGGCTGTCCTCAACGATTGAGTTTAGTGGAGGTTAATCGTATTGTCGTTTCAACTGGACAGTGGTGATTTATCACTCATCAGCGCAGATAGAAATGGACACAGAAAATGCTGGTCTTCTTAGGGGACGGAGAATCAACTAGTGATAGGACCGCTTTTCTGCTTTTCGAACAATCAAACCAGGTTGAAACTGACTGCTTGGGATAATCAATTGTAGCAATTTGAAACAATGGAAGTTGTTTTATAGATATGCAAGGCTGTATAAACTTATAGCAGCATAAGTTTAGCTATAGTACAAAAAATGTAATTTTTTACGAAATCGTGCACTATAACTAGATGAAAGCATTACACGTACTTTGAACTATTCTCTACAAGAGCTCTAGATCTATATAAACGTCTTATAAGTTTATTTCAAGCAGCTGCAATACAATTGTATAATTCATGGGCGTCGTATCGATATCGATCTGCAGATCTGAATCTGTACGTAAATAAGCAAGTTTGTCTCGCAAGTTATCCTCAATAAATACCGTTGGGAAAGTAGTGTGGCTCGAAGTGCATCACTTTTTGCTTTGTCACTTTGAACAAAAAGTACAGAACCATAATTCCTGCGATAACAATGATATTCTGAGTAGCATTTTTTTTTTTTTTTTTTTATTTTCATAGTCGATTATTACGACGCACTGAAAATCCTCGACAGACGGTTTTCCACCTGCATCCATGAACTACGTTTAGTAACAAAAATCCGATACATTTTATCGAAATTTCCGACGAAATGCCTCCTAACAGGCTGAATTTATGTTATACTTGATTAAGATAGATATGTATCTATACATAGCTGAAACAGTGTCATGCTTCATTGTTGCCCTGTTCAACGTGGTGCTGTGTAGCTGATTTGCGTAGATGCTTTCAAGCAAAGTTGGTTCATAGCCTTCGTATTGATTAACGAGCAATTATTTGTCCTACTAACGACATTTCAATATCTACATATACTTCCTTGTGACGAAAACGTAACAGTGGAACATTCTAGGCCTCGTCATGATTCGCCTCCAAGGGAAAACAGTCAACAACATCCTTTTCCATTATTGACGACTTCTGTCTGCGGTCTGTTTCGGGTGCGGTATAGCTCTTCTCAAACATTCTGTGGTAAACTGTGCCGAAGTACAGCCTCTGTAGCTGTAAATACGGACGTGATGTAGCTGTCAATAGGTAGATCTGATTGGGTCAGTTCGATTGTAATAAGGCTGGCAGGCCCTAAGAGTTTGGCTGACGCTGTGAGGAAACGACGTTCACTCGCTATTATCGTAGCCTTTTTTTCGAATTACAAGACAAGCAACAATATTTAATAATAGTAATATTTTTATATGCATAATATTTATATTATGCTTCTGCTATCGGAACATATAGATACACGATATCTAGATATAAGGAACTCAGGATGGTTCTAGAACGAGACAGGCATGAGCTATATCTAGGAAAGTTCTAACGTATCTTAATAGCATCGATGAAGCTGCTACGAGCCCAACTAGACAAGACCAGAGTGCCCTCTTGCGGTTCCGTATTGTGCAGGCCGATACAAGCCTATACACGTGGAGTTTTTAGGTTCCTGACATTGATCAGATACCGAACTGTTGACTTTCTCAATCATCGCTATTATTCTTCGAGAGCTTCTGATAATAAACATACTTACGCTATGTGTTTGCTGCTCACATTCGTTTTCTCCTCTGGGGTGAAGTAGGCAAAATGTAACTTACTCTAGTTAAGCATAATCTATCTAGCGTAGGTGGAAATAATTTCATATTTCCGAGTAAAATTGTCAACCAAGTTCGTATCGATATGAAAATGGGTGACAACAAAAGGAGTAACGCACATGAAGAACTCTGGAATAAAACTTTAATTTAGAGTTCGTGAGACGCTTCTAGTCTGATGCAAAGCTGGCAGCGATGTTCTGCAGCATGTGCCTCTGTGGGTTTTTCATGTATGTAGAAAACAATCGCAGATCTGGCTGAAACGCCACCTATTATAGGAAAATGCACTATATTACATTACTTACAGCGACGGGAGCTTAGCCTGAATTTATGTGCAGGACGCGCTTAGTGACCTACATAATGGACTGCAGCTGAATTATTGAAATCTATGGAGGGAAACATTCTTGTATACAATGCATACATCTTTATGGATTGTAAGTGAGGATTATCAGCTGCAACGTAATTTTTTTTTTGGCAATTTCCCCTTGTACACTTATGCACTTCGTTGTCGCTTGTCAAGCAGCTGCCAAGGGAACCAACTCACATAGGCTGAACTCAATCCAATGAATGTAGGACGTTGTCTAAATATATAAAACTCATAGCGTCAGCCTGTAACACGGATGATGGCTTTTGCCTAGCGGTTTGTATTGTCGGTTGCATAATCCGTTCGTGTTCCAGTCCAGACGCCTGCGCCTTCTTAAGACGGTTACTGCTGACGCACTAATCAACCAACAGGACACAGAGGTTTGGTAAATGTTCATGGCTTTGGTGAGTTGGCTTCTTTTAAAAGCTTTTCGGGGGGTTGGGGGCACGACAAGATCGGTGAAGGCTGTGACGGGACACAGTAGGTCGGATGCCACGCGAGTAGCCTTCGTTGTTGTCATGCAATGCGCAGTATGTAATAGGTAGAAATTTCGCTGGACATAAATGAAACAAATTAACACAGGTCTTTCTTTGTCTTATTCCTCCACATGGCTTTATTAACTTCAGTAGATAATGTCAAAGTAAAAATTGCATGTTAATCACATGATTCTAATGATGAACAAGAGTCGATGGCGCTGAGGTATTCAGCTGGGTACATGGACGCAATTGATGAGCTATATACTTGACAGGAACAACGGATCATATATATAATATATATAATAGTAGGTCTTATGATGCTAAGACTTTTAATCTTCTAATGGCGGCCAACAATTCGGCAAACGGGGATGGCACCCCCTATCATTGGCCTGCTCGTATCTAGCTAGATGCTAAAGAATAAGAGTACACATAATTGACTAGAAGGCCGTAAAGCACAAAATGATTATACAGTGATTACGCATCTAAAAAAATTAGTGCAAGAACACGTGGAAATGATATTTCCAACATGCAGAAAGTTTTCTGTATAGGTAGGCGATTGGAAAGGATGCGTGCTAAAATTGTAATATTTTGTCCGACAAATATGTTTTAGTAAGGTAGTATACCTAAGCCATGCGTGCAAACAAAAACTCTTTCCTATACAATTAGCGAATTTTGAAAGAAAAGCTATTTTAACGTTCCCCTTGGAATTCAAAACTGAAACTGTGTTTGTGTACGGATTATCCATTGTACAACGTCGATTAAAAAGTAATTTCGCCAACTTCTGAACGCTACTAGCGACACTCTCTCTTGACCCGTTTAGTTTAAAATTTGGCGCGCCTCTTGATTTTTCTATGTATGTGTCAATGGTTGCATTTTAGCTGGCTTCCTAAGTGGCAGATTTTTTTGCGATCGAGTCGTGGGATCTCTCAAAGTTTTGAATTTTACGTCCGGAATCGCCATTAGACATTTCACAGACGAATAGCTGGCTCCCAGCACAAAACAAACCGTGTGTGTGTTTATGTCCGGGTTCGAACCTAGACCGCAACGTATCCCGCAAGTTAGCAGACAAGTCGTGGGACCTAGGAAAAGCATACGTCACGCCAGATTTTTTACGACGGTTCGACCTTTCGCTTTTTTTTTGGAAGAAACGCAGCCGCCACAACCAGCATCGTGTGAGACACTGCGAAAAAATGAGCATTATGTCGTTAGCAGTTAGTCTTTTGACACTGGAGCTTTGAACGATTGCACCGCTTTGGAGATCCACAGAAAAAGAATAACGGTGAACTAAAAAGTCTTGTCGCGCGAAGATTCACCCGATTCACCCCCAGAGCAGGTTACACACAGAAAAATGGACCAGCTCATTACCCTGCATAGTCCGCATGCATTATGAAAAATATGTAAACGATAGCAGGTGGACTTCCCATGAACTCAGGGAATATATTATCATTATTTTCGTAAACGTATGCATTATTATTGATTTGTGCAAAGGAAAAGAGATCAATATCGGGAATGAAGAAAACTTATTTACGTCAATCCTTCGCTCACAACAGGATGTTTAGACCCTAGACAACTTTCCACATTGTCGCTCTGGAAAATAGTGAGATTTGAAACAGCCATATATAAGCCTCGTAGATGAAATGAAATAGTAAATTTGGCCGATGGCTAGTCTCAAGCCGTCAACCTAAGTTAAACTTTTTGCCGAACAGCGGATGTAGTACGGCTTGGGCTCTTGCATAAAAATACTAGAACTCACTTAGATTTGGGCACTAGGGTACTCTGACGGACCATAGATACGGAAGCCTTTTACTTTCGGTTTTTAGCTCGCGCTGTCCTCTGTCTGGTTACATTTTGTCAAATCTGTACAACGCGGTCTAGCTGGCGAATAAGATATGGATAGTTCCCGTGATTGTTTTTCATAGAAATTTTCCTGCTTTCGAAACTTTAAGGAAAAGCAAAGTTTATTAGACGAAACAAACTGGACTAGTGAGATTTTTTTATTTTTTCGCAGACTTATTGTTAACTAAATTGGATTTCTTAAACAGGGATACGCGTTAGGAGTAAGCTTATGTGAGCTGTAGATTTCCGCATCTTCGATTTGACAGTAAAATAAGCTGGAATATTGTTGGCAACTCAGACATAAAAGTGGAAAGATGCCGTTACTAGCATGAGATTGGACTGTGGATCGCTACGAATGAGTCTAATCATTGATTATAACCGACTGATCTGTGGACATAATTAATAACAAAACCAAAAGATTCGTTATTTCATAAGGCATGGTATGGAAAAAGTGCATAGATTCTCTAATTTATCGCTGTACGAAGCATGCAGTATTCTAAACGCGTCCTATAGGTGCCCGGTCATGATCCAAACCACAGGAGACAATCCTCCTCTCACGATACCCAAGGTTACAACGAGAGCTTCTTGATCCCTAGAATGTATCCAAAATGGAAATGGGCATACGTAACCCACGTCTCCGTCCAGCTGGGCCAGTAGACGCCTGAAAAGCGAACAGTAATTGTGTCCTTTTTAGGATACTCATTATTGGACTCATGTTGACATCTATCTGTTCAATTTATTCCTGATATTTTACGCCTGCTTTTAACTTTAGCCTGATATTTTGGTCGTCGATCTGGCTCGCACTTTCCTCTACGGAGTCGCAATCTGGCCTTAAACGGGGGTTTTCTAGACGTATTGCATGGTGTGAGTATTCGTTGTCTATAGGATGAGTGTCGGTTGTTGCTGTTGATACTGCTACGGATCTAAATAGTTTGAGCATGAGTATAGACGGGAAGTACTTACAGATATTTGCCTTTTTTGATCAAGATTTTCGGAATGGTGTGTACTGAGAGGCAGACCAAATTTGCGCGGGCGATCGTTATACTGTACGTGCCGTGTTTTTGAATCGCCATGTACACATATCATTCAAAGAGATCTTTGGCAATTGGCAAGAGTTGCCGCCTCTGTCACCACTCCGTTTCGCGCGTTCGTACGTGGAGCCAGCCAGCCTCTTCTCGAGTCTGTGCTCAGACGTCTTCGAAAGGAGAATTGCTGCTAACAGGGACTAAGTCGAAGTTTGCAGAAGACTGTGTGTGCTTCACAAAATATGGCCCAGGCGAAACGGGTTCAAAAAAACGATAGACACGATTTACAACACAAACGTCTGCACTACGATTTCCCTCTTTTGCAAGTTTTTCGATCTGCTATTACAAATTCTAGAATATTTTCGATTGCTTTTTTATCGGTATTGTTTTGCTACCCTGTGCTATTCCTCCGGTAAAACCATCTATCTCGCGTAAAATCGTTGTAGATTGATATCGTTGAAGGCCTACTCGAATGCTTTTGTAGGGCCGGCCCTCGGCCGCACTGTCGAAGACATTTTTGTGGACTATTATTTTTTGTCGTTATAAATTGTCTAATCGTCGTGATCGAAGTAGAGTTGATTATTGTGCCTTCCTTTGATGTACCCCTATTGACTTTGTACATCGATTATAACTAGCCAGATAGGCCGCTGACATGCTCGTAACTTTTCTCTTTAACGTCAACCGAAGTCGTGTTGCGTCCTCGGCTGCACACTGTTACGGTTCAGTATCAATAGGAATACGGAATGACTTATCAGATAAAATGCACAGATAAAAGCTGTCTATGTTTTAAGTAAACCACGGCTTCAACACGGGGCTATCACACATTGCACTGTATTATATTCAAGAAATGTAACACACCGCGAAAAAATTCTGATTTATAAAAAGCGTTGTTAGCTGTTGAAGTTAACAAAGATAGAGGCATCGGTGGCGCTAGCAATAGCGGTACAAGTAACTGGCACAAATTTACGCTGAACTTGAGTCGGATAGTATCGCAATTCTGCTGCTGACCAAATACTGGGGTGGGGACATTTCAGCTCAGTCTTAGAAATTAAATTCTTAGATTTCATTGCCGCTTAGCGCGTCTAACACGTAGCTCGACCTGCGGTTTAGATCCGTCGGAAGGTGAGCGTAGGACAATGCTATGACGCATGCGTTTGTAGCGATTCGCTGGCTGCTTCAAGGTCGTTGCCGTGGCCTGGCCGTTTAGAATATGACCTTCTATATCCATTTGTAAGCCTGGAGGTGATACTGATAGCGGTATATTGCACCCATTAGAAACACGTCAAATTGCAAGCGTGCGCTATCTATTTTCGCCTCATAAACTGTTATTGCACAAATAATTCTGCGTTTTCGTTTCTGGCATATAATCCCTTGTGGTTACTGTTTACCGGCTACGTTAATACATTTGAATTTAGTGAATATGTGTTACACCTCTCGCTAATCAGACAAGTCGGCCACAATTAGGTCATAATAGACCTCGATTAATTGCAACAATCGGGTGACATGTATGTATATAATATAAAAGATCCGCGGTTTTTCAAATCTAGTCGATTTCTCCGAATGATCGAGGTGAGATCTGAGTTCGGGAAGAAGTTCAGGTTGGCGTGATAAAATTATCTTTTTTTCGTTGTGCAATACTTGCTTCAGCCAGAAAGGAATTGCCCTTGCAAATTGAAGTGAACATTTTCATGCACTTAACGATCCATCCGTTCATATTATATGCCTAAGGGTAAATTGTCGATTATTGTTCATTACTCCAGGGCCAAAGTGATCAGCCGTGTACAAGCTCGTGCCAATCAACCTAATTTTTGCACTGAAGATAAATTGTGTCTATGTATAATATCTATGCGTTCCTTCAATATAACGAAAATGAAGAATGACGTTATGGATAAAAGATTCTTGCTTAAATTGACTTTTGAACGCTAAAATCGTTTGCGGGGCGCCCCCTGATAATCCTACCATTTCGTATGTGCACGTTAGGCGATCTGGATAAGAAAATGTCGGGCAATTTTTTGTTTGTGTGATTTAACAAATCAGATAGCCAAGGATACAAATAAAAGTAAAATAACTAAAGATAACGTTATAGTCCTTGTTTATGTACTATTTTAATTTTACGAACATAATACCTTTGTCATCGATTTGATGTTGTTTAGAGTATCCCAGCATTGGATCTGTCGATGGTATTCCTACGCCAGCTTCAGAAAAAGATTGCCATTGCGTCCTTAAAAACCTTAATGCTAAATGTGAATCTTGATATATTTACGAAGTTGGGAACAATCAAATCCGATAGTCAGAACCATACCTGAAGTCGCCGACCATCACCACTTTGAAGTTAGCCTTGTTCTAACTCACGCTTTACTTTTAGGCCAGAATATTTCATTCGCTTCGGGAGTCAGCAAATCTGTCCGCTTTTCATCATATATGAGGACCCGAAAACTTCCAGCAGTTAATCTGTTTACTACTAAGTGCTAGACGGGCGAATCTTCCAGAGCTAGACCTAGACGCAATCACAGCCCTTAATATATTGTTATAAGCAGACGAAGCCCTGAATGAACACAGCCGCCTCGCTAATTATACTATATGTCAGCTAAACAATCGTTACCAAGAAAATACTTAGTGAAATCAACGTTCTATGAATTAGCAAAAGCGCCTGCCGAAGCGGTAACTGTACCCCCCCCCCACCCCCCGTGACAAAGACATTCTGTATCTAAGATAAGGGAATCTAAATACCTTTTTATTCTTGCTCGAGTTCGATCAGAAAAAAAGACAACTATTGTGTTTACATAATATACATATATGTGTGTGTGTGTGTGTGTGTGTATGCATATCGATTCACCATGAAAAGGATTACAACTGTCAGACAGAGCAGTTGACTCCAAGGAGATGATGCTCTATTATCGTAAGGATTACTGAAAGAAATGACAGATACTGCTAGTATAGTACGTATGGTTTGGATTCATTCACGGACAGGGCGTAAGAATTGGACGGATCAAGATATTTATTATGTGTCATCCATATATGTTCATGTGGTATGATACATAAATTTATTACTTTATGCGTCACAGTGGTGTTCTTTACGCCTAGCGTGCCATTTAAGTACGCTTTAATCGGCTACAGCTTGGATTATACTTGAGCGACGACGGCCCTCTAGGCCGTAGGCGATCATCATCTCTATTACAATTAGAAATCGGCAAAAAATAAGCATACAGTGACATACCATGAAGATTTGTTGTGGTGCCGAGAGTTTTTCCCATTGCGACACTTCTGTGATGATTACCCGATGAAATACGTGGGAAGAGGAAATCAAACGCATTAAACAAACCTGTAAACATCCTGTATCCTGTTATTTGAACCGTAATTAAACGGCGACGTGGTTGCATCTTCACCTGGTATATACTATTTCAAGTCCAAATGCTTAAGTCAAATCTGATATGCCTCCGTTTTCTAGTAAAACATTAAAAAAATAGCCGCGAAAGTATAATTTTCCGTATAAGAACATTAATATATATATATATATTCGCAAAGGACTTAAATTAAGAAAGTCATTAATGGCAATGAATACATCTTGAATTAGACTTTATTTTTTACTTTCACATGCTAAGTGCTGTGTTGTACTTCTTTTCATGTTTTTACTTATGATCGTCGATCTCTTTTCACGTTGAAAACGTGGCCAACCCTACGAGATCTGGCTCAGAAGCCTGTTAGACTTTTTAGCAAAGTGAACTGCTAAAGGTACTCATAGATGCCAACAATTTCTATGTATAATGATACTGCAAAAACGAAAATTACCACTGTCTCGTGTCAGAATATAAGTAACTAAACATAGATAGGACATTGAAGCCTGTAACCTTTCATTCATCCTTCAAATATCATACAGTTACTGCAAGGTACCTTTTCTCCAACGCCGTTAAATTATGACCTGTAATATTGTTTATACAAATGTGTCTCAGTATGAACTTGAACATTGTTTACCATCATTCTTTTTATGGCCATAGAAATGAGCGCAGTTCTGCTAAGCAATTCTGCCCAAAGCAGAAGAGGTAACGGGCGGTAAATTTTATCAAAACAAAATGTATTGTCTTAGGGACTAAGTCGTGTTGTGCTCACTCTGTTATTTGTGACAGCGCAATGTCCCTGTTCAATCCTGTTGACTAGTCAATATTACGGGTTACCCGGGTTCACGTACGCCTGGAGTACGCCCTATAATATCTAAGTGAAAATGTCATAGCGGCGTCCATTTACATAAGCATTACGTATCCAGTAAATTACCCAAATTTACTAGCAAGATCACAGAGATCATTTTATCGATAGCTTTCTGTCTACATCGCATGTCATTTACATAACGATCAAAGGCAAGAAAGATATAAAATTGGTGTGTCCTTAAACGAAACAACCACAATATTAATAACGATTCATATATAGATGGATAGAAAAAAAAAAAGGTACGAGGTAAAAAGAAGATACCCGCCCAAATACAAACCATGGTTGATTATGCTAAAAAAAAAAGCATATTGTAGTGTTTGTTGATGTACCGCAATTTGTGTTACGTTCTGCTCGTCGCCATCATCTAAAGGCAACTACAGTGGCCGCCTTTAGTAACTCTTCTACTCTGCATTTATAAAAGTCATCAGATATTCATAACAATAACTATAGTTGTATACCTAAAGACAATAGGAGCAGACACCCGGGCTTAGCTGTAGTGGGGCTTGCGTAACCCAGGTGATAATCCCATAGAAAATGGGAAAAAAAAAGAATCAATAAGGAAAGCGAAATCGTTACGTGTCCACGGCAACGTGCGTGTTATTGAGACTGGCCGATCGACACGAGATTTATTTGCGGGGCCATTGCGGTCGTAAGCAACACAGTGAGTCACGTTCGCAAGCAGTCCTACGCGTACACGCTTGCCTATTCGACCGTTCAATTCACTCGTGTCTATTTGGTACGCTTGTCGGTATATGTTAACGGTGCACTTTACTAACTTTTAGTTTCGGCTGAACCGTTGATGGCTTTCGTTCGTATACTCGGCGCTTGTGTAGGCGATATACTATCGGTTCGTTTCCTTCTGAATCAAGACGATCCTTTTAAGTTTGGACAGTTTCCAGCAGACGCTGCCGCTGGGTTATAGCCCCCGTCTTCCCTCGCCTTGCACGATCTGTTGTGTGTCGAGTGTACCGCAGCAGTGGAGAGTTGTTGCAATCAGACTGCTAACAACAGCGACAAGAACAACAAAGCGTCTTGCGACAACAACTGCTGCTTCTGCTAGCACTTGTTTGGCTTCTCTTTCTTCTTCTACGGTTATAGCTACTAGAAAAAAGACAACGAAGTGTCTTTCGTTTTTGATCTTAGATTGTCGAAGTTGACGCTGCTTGTACTTAGCGCGCCTGCATGTCACATGTCGCATTAGATTGTTGTCGTTGGGCCACCGTGCCTGGCAGCCGGCGTAGAGTCATGACGCGAACACCTCGCATCCCAGCTTGGTCGGTCGGTCTGTCTGTCTGTCTGTCGGTTGAATCGACTCTCGAATGGATGCTCAGAATGAAACAAATGGAGGCAGTGTGCGCATAACCCCCGCGTGCTGCGTCTGCTTCTGATGCTGATGACAATGTTATTTCTGCTGACGTTCTTCAGCTGAGACAATTCATCGTTTTGTTGAATCTCCTTACTCCGGGATATTTTGCTGCAGCCTATATGACAAAGAAGGCCTCCAGCAAGAAAGAAAGTAGAGCCTTGGTTCGCTTTTTTCTGCCTTTTCATTCCTCGACACAAGGAAAGGTAATACGCTGTCGGTAACGCATAATGAAAGTTTACCTGTTTCATGCTATTAGTTTCAAATGTTTGATATATCCGAACGGGTAGATGGGCTAAAGTAAGCCGTCTGTTCTATCGATTGTTCCAAAGGTGAACGAATTGCTCCAGCTCAGTGGAAACTGTTATTATTGCAATCGTTGGGAATATTAACACAAAATAGGCATTGTGAGATCCAGAGAACGTTTTCCGACGGATTCACAGTTAACGGACGAATGAAAAATAGATGGAAAATCGCTGGTGATGATTCCAAGTGACGGTATTCTATGTTAATGCTTACTAGAAGCTAAACAATAATCCAATGTCTTAAGGTAGCTACAAAATAAACAAAAAATAATATATATATATATATCGTGCGTCATAGATAACACGGTATAGTTCACCGCCGCAAATATCGTCAACGTTCTGTTTAACAGTGGGTAACACACCGCGCTTTGCATTTCGTCTCAGCATGTCCGAAATATAAACACGTATTCATGTTGAGACAATAACAATATTACCATTATGATTATATCTCAGACTACGCTCTAGGTATCGCATAATGGTACACAACCAACCTACATTAGAAGGAACACAACAGCAACGCCACTATGGAATAAGGCCAAGTCGACTGCTTTTAGTCGATCTTTTCCATCAGTCCTAAACATTTGGCCGAAAAATGATGGATAATGCCAGCCGTACATGTGACAATAAGTTATAGAAGCCAACGTAGAAGGTATCTGGTCGATGTGGGCAAAAACGATGGTACCAATAATTGGAGTCCTATAGAATTGTGTAGGAACAAACCTGAATCATAGTTGTGTTTTATTTACAACGGAGCAATGGGTTGACCGCATCAAGTTGCGTAGTACATATATATATATATATATATATATATATATATATATAGAAGCGACTGTTTAACCGAGACGTAGTATTCTCTTTTTTGTTTTCGCTCAGTCAATAAGATATTAAGAGGTGTCGCAGTTTACGGCCAGTCATCTTCTAGAAAGGTTTTCCGTGCCTACCATGTTTGTCTGACAACGTCGTCCTGCCGTCTTTGGGTTAAAAATCGAGTCTAAGATAATATCTATATTTGACATATAATAGCGACGCGGCGTATTGGTATTATTATAAACGTTTTCAGAGGACGTCAGCATTTGATACGTGTATATATATATATGAAATGATTGTCTCATATACAACATAGTGTCTATATAATGGATACTGAGAAGCGTCGCGTACATAATTACGCGCGATATCGGCGTAATCACGAGCCGACAAATAGACTATCGTAATCCGCTAGCTGACGCACGTTTCCAATGGGCATTTTCTATGTTCTTTATACTTCACTAAAGGTGAACGGAGGCGAAACATGCGCCAGCTAGCACGCACGCGATGCTGCATGTGTTTAGAGATACCGGAGAGACCGGAGGTGCGGTAAAAGGGGAATAACTTATGAGACGAAAAACCGTAGCAGTTACTGCATCGATAAAAACAAGATAGATATTTTCTTCCAAAGGAAAGAAAGAGTCTGCTGAGAAAATGGACTGAACGTGTCTACGGCATTATGCCAGCGAGGACATCGATACTACAACTACTACGATGACCATTTTTGTTACCATGGTTATTGTCGTCTTACACTGACGGATATTGCGCACCTATACGTTGATTTTATCATAGCAACGACCGGACTTGTTGTTTTGTATTTTACGTATAGTTGAATACACTGGCGTGTTTGCGGTCTGATTCCGGTTGTAGTAATTACTAGATCTAGCAAGCATACTTATTTATTATCGCAAATGATCGCCCTCGGTGCCGCACGGCGTCACACTTCGGATGATCACGCCCGGGAACGGAAGCGAACGTAGCCCGATCGATCGGTGAAAGTTCAGTATCTAAAACAAAAAAAAAATTATCCAGCAGGCATACGACACACGTCTGGTCCCGTGCCATTACTGCACAGACGATTATGGTTTCTTAACAAGAACCAATCGTTGCGGCTAAGAAGGGGCGAGCGTCTGCAGCAAGCCAGCTTAAATAGCGCCCGAAATAACGTTACGTTGTGCCGCTTTTGCTTATACTTCCGACCTCTAGAAACTCATCCAGACAAACATGGTCTTGCAAATCAGCAGTTCCATTGAGGGACACGAATTTAAAGGCTTTAAGCAGGCCAGGTGAATACTATCAGACGATCGTATGAGGAACGGTCTTCCTCTAAACCGCGCCTGACATGAAATGTTGCTAGCCGTAAACAAGCATCGAGAGCCCAACAGCATGCGCCGCTCTCATAACACTAACGCTTGAGCAAGCTGACACGCCGCATCAAAGGCAAAAATTCAAGTGGGTTATCACTTCAAACTAATTTTCGTAAATAAGCGGCCTAATTGGCCTAAATTACTACTTTTGTACTATGTTATGTATAAAAACTAAATTCACTTATGTAGGGCCGTTTTTTTCCGGAATGGAATGAAGCGTTTCTCGAAGAAAACCCTTAAAAAATTGTAGAATCTTTGCAAAGCTCAAAGGCTTATAATCGAGAGAATAGTATATCGGCCAGATAAAGCTCAAGGTGATAGACTTTTCGTAATATTTAATTGGTTAGCAGCGAACGCGGCTACATTGAAGATAATAAATACGCCCTTTAAGCTAAAGCAATTCTTTGTGTACAAAAGAAGAGCCGGGACGGTATTGCCAATTTTGTATATGAGATTCTAATCTGTGCATGAAATTTCGTAACTTATTTACATAGCTTTTGTGGATTCTTGTAACGCGCTCAGCATCTGAAGGTGCAAGTTTGCAAAAGAGAACATTTTCAGATTCAACTTAATGCACTTTAATTCCAGCACACATAAAAGGAAAATTAACTTGTTTTTATATTACAAGAAATTTGTTTGTCTTGACTTTATTAGAGAAAGGCGGTTCATTATGTAAAAAAGTCATACCTATACACGTTTACCTTTAACACAATATTATTTTGCATATGTTTTTATCATTACGCGAATTCACACGCTATAATGACTTTTTACAAGTCAATGTTTTTATCTGCTTCTGCTATAACAGTGGCCTTCTGTAAGATATCAATAAGAAGGGCTGTATGTCAAGGATGGATCTTTGTGTTTTCGATTTGTATCTTTAGCGGCACTGGCCCATCGTAACTGTCAATTGACCTGGCCTATCAGATATGCCACTAGTGCCTTAGCTAGAGATCCTCTATTGTAACGGTCCTAAAATTGACTTCGTTCGCGAAGGAATTACGCTTTGAAAAACCAGTTGAACGTGTCTTCTGATGAAAGCTTTTCGTTAGTTTAGGATTCATTTAAGGCCCATAATGTACGTTAATACCGTAATTTAATCAATACATTTAGCCACTTTCTATCTAAGAGCAATATGTTTAGACAGCAATAACAAGGAACAAGTAGAGCTTTTCCTGAATCAGACAATTTATATTTTGATTTTTTGTGTAATAAACGAACACCTTTTTTCTAATGGAGAAACATTTGAGCAATGTCTCTTAGGCTAGCGCAACCCATTTTCTTTACCTTGGCCAAAGTTAATCGACGACAAAACCTATTCTTGGAAAAGGTGTGTCGTGTCACTTCATAATATAAGCCACTTCATTATGCGCTTAGAAAAGGCTCAATCTATATTCGTCTTCGACCCATAATTGGTTCATAGACCCATATTGGTCATATGGAACGTCTCGTCAAGCTAAAATGGGGTAAAGCAACATATGAATACCCTAGTTATGGATTAGAACGCTCTCAGATATGCTGTTTCCGTTACAGCGCAGATGTTTCCTTACACATACGCCTTCTAGCGCAGCTCACACGCCCTTCGCAACACTATTTTTAAAGTATCAAGGCATAAATACAGACAGTTATCCGTCGAAAATAAGCATCAGGAAAAACAGCAAAGCACGATTGTAGAGCATCGTCTGCTCAATTTTGAGTTCAGTGCAACATAGATGCGGCAATTTCCGGGCCCGCTCGAGGTATTTGTTTTTTTCTTATCGCCCGTATCTGCGCGTGAGTGGCTTGCCTCTCGATACGTGAGCTTTGTTTATGTTAATGTCTATAACACGTTACAAACGGCGCACATTTGTCTGCATGTGGGGTCTCTAGATTTTCGCATCGGCTGAAACGAAGTACGATTAATCGTGCTCGTCTGGACTGGATTGTGCAGTGAGAATGTTTTGCTAATTTACGCTTAACCTAATCCGTCATGGGGAGATGAACAAGGGGCATACTGTCGGCGTAATGCACAAAGGGTAATAGTGCTATGATTCCCGTAACGGGCAGCATCTTCTATACTGACACAGACAAATAGATTGTAACGATAGCTCGTACGTTAAACTTCGGATTATATAGTGATGTCGTCGAGGGGAGGTTTGTATAGCTGCATTGTAATCCCTGCATAGGTCTCTCTGTAAGCTTTATTCTAGTCATAGTTGAAGTTGTTCTTTTATTAGAGGGCTTGAAGGTTTCTTCTGTTGTCATCTATTGCTCGCAGACACGGCTGACGTACGTTAATCCTTGTGATGTAAAATCGAGTTTTTAATTATTATTGTAACTAAATTATAATCTTAGATATAGATTATAATAATAATTGAGTAGAGTCATATCAATTATAGTTAACCAATGCTATCTAATTAGAGATAATAAGTAAAAGCTTTAGATGGGAGAATATCTTTCCTCCCGTGGTCGGTGAAAAAAAATCACAAACCTGCTAGTTTGGAAGATTTAAATGGTAATAAAAAACGTATTTTGTTATGTCATTGTATTATAGAATGATTTCGTAAAGAATGTTTGTGACGAGAGTGCACAATCAGCTTCGTATTTGGTTATTGCAGCGGTCGCGGTAACTCTCGCTTACCGCAATAGGTGACTATAATGGCACCCTTTACATTGTTGCTTTTCATCTGCCATAGAAACAAATGACTTCGATGTCTGACAAAGAAAGATAGCTACGTTTCATACCTAATCTATTTTAATACAATAGCCTATGAAGAGGACCGTTGTCTATTCCATGAGCGGATGCTTGAAATGTCACATAAACGGGTTTTTCTTACTACAACCTAGGATCTGCTGTAGAACAAACAGTTACTTAATTCTATTAAACGAAGCATGCATGGCGATGCGCGCATGTTCTTCACTGCATAAACGGCGCTGGCCGTCTACGCAATTGCTTAGCGTAGTGAAACTATCAATTGTTTCCATGGAACTCTTTTTTTTCCCTCATACGATCCTCAAATTCTAATATGAACATCGAAGATACAGATCCTTCGTTCAAAACCTTCGTTTCTTTCAAGGAGAGACGAAGTAAAGCCAGGCTGAACTCAAACAGAATATGAGGTTATCAATTCCGTTAATCAAAGCACGTCTCGTCACTTTGGGTTTAATGTTTCTGCTTCTCTTCAGCTTTTCTTCACATTTTCACTATGTCAACTTTTTCTATGATCTACGGCTCATCCTAGCTTTCCAACGTCCGACGAATTTCACGTGTCCTTATTTGTAAGAGCGTATATGTATTTAGCGGCAGTACTAAACGTATAATCTGCAGACCTATACAGCGTAAAGTGTCTAGATTTCTACAGCCGTACTAAATATCAAACACAACCAGCAAAATTATAAAATAGCAAAAAGACCGGTCAGGAGAGAGACTGGCACTGAGTATGACTTAGATACGCTGAACTTGCTCGCGCATGGGTCGATTCAGAGACGTACACAAACATATAGACCATATCTATAAATACACGCAACAGTATGGCAATTGTGGCGCTGGTGGGAATATTTCTTAAATCATTTGTCTTAGACAAAGCACTTAAATGACAACGCGTCACATTTGTTATTTAAGCTTAATGGATTGGCCTTACGCGGTTCGATGTCGCCAGCCAGGGCCATGTACGTACGCCGACATTGACACGCAATGGCAGCCTTGAACTGTGCTAAAGCCTGTGCTTGCCGCTGTCATCCTGGCTAGCGACAACGAAACCCCCAATGGACCGGAGCATTAGCAAGATATGCGTATGAAATTGTCGCAAATTGTAGGCAACAGTTCGTTTTCCCTCAGTTGCCGCTATTAACAATTTCAGTGAAAGAAAAGGAAATAAGTTTTTCAACAGCGACAACCTGTGATAAATATCTGTAAGTGGACATTTCGATGGTAAAACGCGTTTCAGATATCGCTTTGATTCTAAAGTTAGAGCGATAGCAAAGTCGGCTCTCACCTATTTCGACGTATAGGCTTATGGGCACGGTTCGGGCGTATAGTAGACTGAGTCGAGAAGTTGTTTGACTTTTTGTTGCTATATTTCAGGTACGGGATATTTCGGCCTATGGAAGTACTGTCAGTTGATTCAGGATGGCCAGGGTATAACTTGCGCGGGGACGTTGTCGGACTTCACACAGATTCCATCGATGGCGTTCCGTATGGCCACGGTCCTGGTTGGTTTGTCGGTGGCCTTGAGTATTGTCTCCATTGTCACTATGCCTATGTTTTGCTTCGTTAATACGTCAACCACCTTCCACATCTGTGGATGGCTCCAAGCTTTGTCAGGTCGGTACTTGGAAAAATGGCTTACTAATTTGCTGTTGATATGTCCTATCGAGTCCGCTAAAACTAGCAGGAAACATTAGGAATCTAGTAACACCTTGACCCGTCTGGCTGTTATTCAAATAAGCAAATTATAGAAATAATTTCGTATACGAACGCGTGACTCGTTATGTTATTTTACGTGTTAGCGAATACCCAGACATGTAATTAGCTAATTGAAAAGTAAACAATGTTGGGTACGATTCCTATTACACATTAGAGCTTATAAGCTAAAATATAGAACGGAGAACTAAGCTCTTTTGTTTGGTATATAAACTAACTACTATGCTAAGGTAGGCTTGCTTATAACAATTCTCAGGAATGACTCTCCTCGGCGGATGTTTGATCTACCCGATCGGTTGGAATATTTCGATTGTGCAAGATGTATGTGGACCTCTCGCTGGAGAGTATTCTCAGGGCAACTGTGCCGTCAGGTAAATTGCAGAATTCCGATGCATAGTAGGCTGAAATTCAAAGCCAATGTGGATAAAAACGACCTTGTTTGGCCTCACCGTGCTGTTCCTTTCATAGCCTCGAAACAATCGTCACGCGATTAGGTTACGGTACCGCCAGTACACATCGTTCCATAAAACCTTACCTTCATTGACTTTTACGCAGGTGGGCGTTCGTGTTGGCGGGCATTGGAGTGGCGGATTCTGTCGTGCTCTCCATCCTTGCTTTTGTCCTGGGCAGCTACTATGTTAGGATGCTGCCTAAAAACTACCTCAACTCGAAGGGTAACCTATTTGAGAGAATGTATAACACATCCACTTCAACAGCAACAAGAATTACAACAGCGGCCAAAGCCACAGGAACAAATAGCAAAAGCAACACCCCATCTTAACAAATCAGACCCACATTATGCCACAATTAGTTTTTCTGTGTTTACGAGCTATTATTGATTCAATCGCATGTAAATACTTGTAGATGTTCCCCTTACAAAACACATGCTTGTCAGTCCGAACAATAAGGTTCACAACACAGTAGCAATAATATAGTACCAGTAGCAATAATATAGTGAAACCAAGCAGCTCTGGTAAGTCAAACAAGTCGTAGACAGGGGGCAATGGTCGCTGGCGCATTTGTGATGGAAGAGCTTTTTCTCTGTGAGAACTCTATACGTATTTCTTGCACGTCAGCCGGTGAGCGCTGCATGCTAATATGGAGCACCCATTTTTCTAATGATGATAATGCTGTTTGGTGAACGAAACTGAAAGTCATATATTTCAATACGATGATTGGAAACCATTCAGGAAAAGTAAACATGCACTAGATAGTACGGGATGACCTAACCTCGTATCAAGAGCTTGTTAGCATTCACACTACCAATAATTGTGCAGACACCTAGTGTTTTAACGTTTGAAACAGTTAGATCAATCGGAGACATTGTATCGCATCATCTAAAAGAGTAATTTAGATTTATATACATGTAGGTCTAAAAAGTGGGTTGTTGGGAACGCAAGTCATCCCCCCCTCCCATGTTCTCGGAATGGGCATTGTGCCTATATGGTTATGGAGGTCCGGTTCAATGTAAAGACCCAATCCAGGACGCAACCAGTAGTTATGACTGAGAGCACAGGATGTTTTCATTTTATCTCGGTAAAGCCGTACTAGATATACGATACAGCGCTTGCTAATCACGCACAAAACCCGACTAGGCCCTTAGAAACATATAATGCAACCTTTTACTCATCGCCTTAGAAATAAAACATGTACGACTCTATCACTCCGTATCCGTCACTGTCAAGTAAATTATATACCTAACATCTACTTGAAAAACAACCAGGAATTATGAGCGAGTATCATGTGGTGACGTTTTACATTGGCTGGTACCATGCCCTGTCTTTCGGGCTATTCGACCCATCGAAAAATTCAAAGTTCGCGGTTATTTACTCAAGTATGTAATTAAAAGCGTGGCACCGCTGTCAGCGTATCTAGTTACTGCCATCGTAGATACGTTCAACTTCGATAATATAAAGCTTTTAAGAACATCACTGCTCAAATTATCACGCGTCTTCACCCACTATAATTTAATGCTTATCACGATTGGAGTTACGCCTATATTACCCGCTTGTATAAACGTGCGCCTATAACACTGACTTCACATATATCGTTACCTAGCGCGAATTTCGAATAGGAGCAACTGTTGAAGTCTGCCGTTTATGGGCGCAGTACTACTGTCGTTAAAATTTCTTCAATAAACGATTTCCGTCAAAATAGAATGTTTCCTAGTATATGAGCACATTATAATCGATGGTGAACAAAGGTCTTCTTGTTGTTTGTTGTGTCAGGTACGAGGACAGATTCGAATACACCGTAGGCTTTGCACAATTGTGATGTTACTAGTTGTTATTATCGTCTAGATCGACTGCTAATAATCGGTGCACGACAACATTACAAGGAAGATGGTCTGGACGATAAATGAGATAATAACAGTAAGAGCGATGCGTCTTCCTCACGCAGCATTCGTGCTTAACCGGAACGCTGCTTCTGCACGTCACGCAGACATACCTACTTGTGTAAATGAAATGCTGAATCGTCTACGTCACTGTTTATTCGATCTTCATTTCTCGTAGTTGCAGACTAATTAATAGCTTCAGTGACCTGACAATTTATGATCAAATGTTAGCTGGCCAAAAGCGTACCACGGTCTGACGAAAACAAAACCAGTGCGTTTATTATCGGTCACTAGACCATGACGACCACTTAAAAAGTCCATGTTCACTCAAGCTGTATAAGTAAATAACCTTCACGTTTTACCAGCGCCGGATAAAAGGGCTTTATCTTGTGGCATAACTCAGTGAATATCTGAAGGGGCTCACGTGCTTTGCTTCCTTCAGTAGCTCTCTTCGGCAACCGGCTGATATGTGGTATTTGCAAGCAATGCACGTTCCGCCAGCTTATAACACCCTTTCTCTAACCCACTAATACATACGTATTTATCTAAAAAGACGGTGTCGGTCATTAAGCACAGTATAAATCCATCGCTTCCAACGCACCGACTCCGGATCATCAGCGTACCTACTACAAATAGACTATTAAAGTTTTCAGAGAACCTAACGCGGTGAGATCTGCAGTTCGTTCTTCAGCACTAGAGAACACAATCACCGGCTTTCATCACGAGCTCTATGTATCATACAGATATATCATAAGAACAGTATCATTAAGTATATTCGTTAAGGACATCTTGGTGAAATCTTCTAGAGGTCGTACACACGTTTAGTCTACTACTAGTGACATTGGCTATAAAGGATGATACGTAATATAACAGTTCATTGGATATGTTATAAAATCTTAGTTCTTTTCATTTATTGCTAAAACACAGTCTTGCCTATGCGTTATCAACAAAACACGCAAGCATCTAGTAGTTTGTGACCTAGCGTTCAGAAATCGTTTATTCAAACGTTACGTGTACTAGCACTCATACGATTATTATGAGGATCATGATTGCTTTATCTGATCTAACCTTTTTCTATCGTACGGACCGCCACAGTGGTTTCGTTAAATGACTTAAATTTTCTCTCCGAATTTCAGTTCCCAGCGAAAAAATGAGCCGGTCCGGTTCCGTTGTTCCTGAGGGTTACGCACCGTCCCATTATTCACACGGCTATGGCTTTTAGATATCCGATCTGCGGTTATAAATGAAATTGAAGATCAATACATCACTGCCCCGTATCATACTAGACTTTTGTCAGACACCCCCAACAACAACAACAACAACAACAACAAAAGAGAGCTCAAAGACAATCGTACTTCTCGTGATCCGCCCTCGTGCCGACTTTTCATAGATGACACTGGAAATCAGTTGAACTCTGGTGTGCACTGACGTATCAGCGTAGGCGATAGATGCTGGTAACTTTGGTGAGGTCGCCGATCGAGCAGAGGATCGTGTTTACGTTCGCCTGGCCCGAAGGACTGTCGATTAAAAGCTTCGGTAGCATGAGCGATGCCGTTTTATACGCTGTAGATTCTTCACCGTCTTTCCAACAGCGATTGAACTTTTACCGTAGATTCGTTATAGAGATGGGCGTATTAAGTCCAGATGAAACTTGTCACCTACTGTTTAATCACATTGGTCATATAGCGATAACGAATATAAGGTTGAATCTAGGAGGTCGGGCTGAGTGTTCATATTTAGATATACAATCGACTGTACGCAATTCATCATTTCAAAGCAGAGGTATCATTTATTGTGTAGAACGACGTTCACCTATCGATTGGAAGGTTGGCTAAGTGTTCTTTATCGTCGATTATAAGATAGCCTGACCTAGCTCCCCGAAATAGACACACACGTTCATTCATCCAGAAGACTTTGTTTAATGCTCAAAGCCCCTATTAGGCCCCTGTCGGATTTATAATAATCACTTATCATAATGTCACAAGACTGCTTTGTTATGTTACTATGTTAAACATTAGATTGTTTTTGCGCCCTAACAAATGATATTGTCAACCTTTTTTTTTTTGTATGCTTCTTGTTCGAATAGGACAGCAAGGAATTAACCCTGCGGGTACCGCAGTGGCGCTTTTCGGAGCTGTGTCTAATACGAAGGTGTCGTTCCCTGATCAGTCTTTGATAAGCGTTTGCAAAAACAAATGAAGTTCTAGAAACGCGTATACGAACTTGATTGTCGTTATGATTTGCAAAATAGTTTTTTTGACAATTCAGATTTTCCTCTAAAATTGTTTGAAATAATTGAGATCGTGACTGTGAGCAAATGGGAGAGAATGCACTAGAGAAAAAGGCGGAAAAAAAAAAAGAAAATCGTTTGATCGTGCATGAATGAACGAATACATGACGTCCTCTTTTTGTGATCGCATAATTTGAGGATAGCGTTGAACGTTTTCTGAAGTAGCCATAGGGTATATTGAAGTCGCAGGTCACTCTAAGCCCCTTCGCCACTTTTACCATCCTCCAACTGGCGGATTTGGCGCTTTAAAGATACCCCAAAAGACATACCCATAGATACACACCATTACCTTAATACTGTTTCGCGCTTTTCAAAGATTCGCTTGACTCAACTGTTTGAACGACAAACAAGTAAATTATAGCGACCTTGTTATGGGTACCCAACAGTAACCGACTGTGTTTGACCTTGATTATTGGGAGATTAGCTGCAAGAAAACAGAGACAGGGTAACCGCCTAAATAAGATATATGGCGAAGGGTGCTATGAGCCTGTTAAGTGAAATATACAACCACTAACTGAATGTGGATATACGACGAGGTATAAACGAATATGTCGCTAGATGAAGAAATACATAAAAAAACAAAAAGAAAAACATACCATATGTATTTCACCATCTAACCAAAAAGAAACCGACCATATATTGAGTACTTGTCCATGGGTCCAATATCATGTACATAGATACCTGCTGTTATTTATGCTGATGAGATGACAAGCGATGCGGATACTGATATAAATGACGAAGAAACCCAAGGTGATATACAATGGACGATGCTAAAATGAATGAGAGTTGAATAAATAATATCAAATAAATGTTGAACATATCAACTAATTACACTGGCAGTGTTATTATTTGATGCTTAGATAGAAACTATATATATATACACACACACACACCACACACATATATGAAGGGGCATCAACAAGAGTGGACCCAACGTGGTGATTCAGATAAAACTCGATCGCTTGTTCGCTGATTATATTATGAATGTTTATACAGGGTGCAGCCCCTTAATTGGGGCTTTTGCTATGCGTTGTTTTGAAGACCGCACCTAAACAAGGACATACGTCTTAACGTAATTTCAGTATACGTGCTAAAAATGTCGTTCCTAATAGTCGCAATTATAGCCCTGCAATTTCAATTCGGAACCTAAACCACTCATTCCCTCTTCACCGATAGTCAAGCGATATTAATAGATTTCTTTAAACTTGTCCGAAATTTTGCCTAAATACGCTAGCGGAATTGAATTTTGGGCTGATCGCAGGTTAAAAGTGCCAAAAAATGGAAAGAAAAAGGCGCAAAGATATTGATAGAACTAACCGTTAGAGCCTGTTTGGTCGACTCAATTGACAACGGAAAATTTCATATCTGAAGCGGCCGTCAATTTCTTAGTCTAAAATGACCTTTTCAGTCATTTTTGACTTTTTTGTATATAAATTTTACTGAAAATCTTCCGGTTTGTGTTAATTTTTTTTTTTTTAATTTTTTAGTAGCCCCACAAAAACTGGAAAAAGCGTATAGTTTTAATTTTAGGAAAAAAAAAAAATTGAATTTTGAGTCCTAATAAGATTTCGTTGAGCATAAAGAAATTGGATAAGAGTTCATATTTGCTCAAATTCTGAAAGTGCCATATTGTTTTTACGATAACAAATTTAGTGTTTTGTTCTAGTGGCAAAGATAACGGGCGACGACATGCCTGTTGCGATAGACAATCCACCAAATTCTGTCCCACCTTAAGCATCGTACTTCGTATTACTACGTAACTTTAGTACGATACAGAAAATTATGTTTCGTTTGTGGATAAGTACTTATAGCGCTACTTAACTTCGGGAAGCTGCGCTTTCAAGATTCAATATGCTAAGGAAAGCGAGAATTGTCTTGACACAATTGTCCAAGAAGTCTCTCTATAATTAGATATATGAAGGAAACTTAAGCGACATTTAAAGCCGTAGAACATTGTAAACATAACAGCCTACTCAGACTGAACAAAATCTGGTGTAAAATAGAGCGAACGCTATTTACGTTTCTGTTGCTATCTATAAAAATTTCACCAGGACTCCATGTCATATTCGAACTTTTTTTGGTTGGAAGGTCCTTCTTGTTTATCGTATAAGATTGCGATAATGTTTATTTTCTTTTTATTTATAAAGTGGGCACGCCGGCTTTTGTGTACCAAATGCTAAATATTCATGATTGATGCTCACTCAGACATTTTCTGAAGTCGTTTCGACGCTTAACCAATACCGTTACGTAATCGAACGTATAGACGATCAAATTCGAGTCATCTGGGTATATCACTGCTGCAATGAAGTCCATTCCGTTCAGGCAGAACCTGGTTTGGAAGTTACAAATAAGAACGGACCGGCCACGCGCTGTGGGATAGAGGCAAGGGGAGGATGTTATGCAGTGCTTATGATACGCGAATTATCTGAGAAAAAATGGCAGAGAACAGGGTCTACAAATCTGTGCCTGCTCTGTTAATTAGAATAAGCAACTCTATATTTTAACAGTATCCAATTTTAGGCAATCAGCATGTATTATACGAGATAATTATTTATTAATAATAGCTTAAAATAATAAAAAAGTGTGTAAACGAGCAGCACGCTCGGGAAGCTTACAACGCTCACATACGACCTTTGGTGACAAGTGAACATGAAGAGCACTTGGCTTGATGAACGATTCGATTAGGGTAACTTGATTATACTCTTGAACTTTTCATTTGAAACCAGCATTGCGCTACTTCAACGGTGATTCGAACTTCATTTAGAAAACTCCGATAGACGCTTCATTAACAAATCTCAAATATACACTTACGTATGCTGGACTATAGAGAGATAACAGGTTTGCAAATTGGAATGAGGGTTGGATTAATGAATTTGTTATACTTCTTTGTCGCAATATGTCTTAGAAAAACTCGAATAGGGCCTGATGCGCTACCAATAAATCATAAGCCTTTCGTAACGTAATCTTTCATGCTATACTAGAAAGTTGAATCAACAAAATACATTAAGTAATGTTTTTATTTTTCAAATATTACTTCCTGAAGCACAGACGGAACATCTACTAGCAGAGAATAAATTTCCACCGTCTTTCTATAGCATTAGCACTCACTTATAAACAATTAACGTTAAGGTGGTCCACAAGTGAAAACAAGCCGTACCTTTCTCTATTGGCTCTAATTTGTTCCGCTATATGTTCATCTGCTATACATAGCCGCTATCTATCTTCCATTTTCGGTTGCTCTCCACCCATCAAGCAGCATTGTCTGATCGTATTCGCTGCTGAGAAACGATAGTAAATTACAATAATCATATAATTGTCCAAAAAAAATCATTCACTGAAGCTTACCCGCGTCAATAATCCGTCACGCTAAACTAGCGGGCTCCCTTATCATCTTTTTAGAACATCGTAGCTAGCAACAGTGCTTATGCTACCAGAACGTCTGAAATCTAAACCGCAATCCGCTAGACCGCTTCATTGAATGTCGGGCGACTTACGTCGACAAACGGCCGCTAATCTTGCTTTGTTCAACTAAATCCTGATGAATAACGCGCAGTCTTAAGACAAACAATAACAACAAACATCTTAAATGGGCCGAATACGTGTCGCACTGATTGCCAACGTTGCAGCTTTTGCTACTAAGAGATAACTACTGCTGCGACTGGACAGTGTCGGTATTTTTACCGCCTCTACAGAAAAACAGCCCCTGTTAAGCCTCGACTGGAAAGCTACGGCGTTAGGTCTCGTATTGCCTGATCAATAATTTATGATACACGTGGATAGACGGACAAGATCTCCGGTGCAGCATGTGAGAGACGCGCGTTCTTTAGAGGGCGCAAAACTGTGGAACCAGCCTTGATTTAAGCGATTGAACATGTACACATGATGGATGCTGCTGTAGTCCGTAATGTCAAATCTGCGTAAACTGGAAGATCAGTATGGGAACGGGCTTCAACAAGGCGCAGTGTGTAACGTTTTTTCATGTGAGGCTACGTCTGCTAAACAGAGAGCGTGTTGAACGAAAAGATGACGATCGGTGTATGACGCTGTTTCCGAATGTATGACTCGACACGTGCATTTACTTTGCTATATAGCTACTTGTATTTCAAACTATAAGACAAATTGTACGTGTACAAATAGGCTAGTAAGGACATCGACCGAAATCGGCTTGGGTCACTTTTTGTCAAGTGCAGGTTTCTCTTGGGGCCTGCAGCTTCCGGACGACCAACTCAACAACTCTCCGCTAGTTAAGCTTGTCAGAAATAAACTGAGTACTGATAATCTTATCGCAGAGTCTCATTACTTCTAACGGCGGCAATGCTTAGCGATAACAATAGTTTTTTCGTACTGTCAGACGACAAGACAAGACCAGCCTACCTATTAAGCCAAGATCAACAACTGGAAGCACGACTAATAATTGCTCTCCAGGCTGTAAACTGAACAAATCACCAAAGCCCTTTTCGATGAATATATCCTCCAAGGTAAATACTTCTGATCGGTTAGCTTTGTTTACCGCTCCCACCAACAATTCTGATCCATGACCCGTTCCCCAGTTTCGACAACTTACTGTTAAAAATAGACGCTCAACTATTTTGAAGTTGATCAATCTATACTTGTCATTTTCCCCGTCTGCATTGGTGACGACAGGTGTCGTCGAATGTGTGGCTGCAGGTGTTTAAATATTGTTGCAGCTTCTGTATGTAGCTATTGTTTGCAGCAGCAGCAGCAGCAGCAGCAGCAGCAACAGCAGCAAAAATCACCGTCACCGGCACCGCGTCGTCGCTACAACTATTTCCAGCATTTTCATTGTTGTTCACTTCACAAAAGAAACTGGTACTTCTACTCCAGCAACAGGATACGTGTATGTAAATTGTCAAAATAGAAAGAAAATTTACAAACGGCAAATTATCGACAATTCTCGCTTGAGCGCTCGCCGTGGCTGCTCCTTGAACACACGTTGCCGGCCGAACGCAATGGTCGACACGGCCGTTTTGAAATGAATCCGAGCAACGGCTTCCCCGTCCTGTGGCCCGATTCCCTTTTATATGATAACTCTACATACAGTAGCATTTATGTTGTTCAGGCAGCATGAACGCTGCGTGTTCACGGGAGTCGCTTCTAGTGGATAATAACAGCCATCACGTCACCGGGACGACGGCGGCGACGACGACGACGATGGTGATCGCAAGAATCATAATAATTAAAGGCGGCGGGTAATAATGATAATAGTAAAATAATGATGGTAACAAATTGACGAACAAGCATACGTAAAAAAGGCTTGACAGGGGACACGGGCGTCAATAACTAGAAGATATATGGCAACGTTGCTGTTACGTTTAACACTGCTGGTTGTAGCATCTCAATCGCAACTGCTGCGCCAGCGGCAGTACAAGCAGGTGTCGAATGTGAGCGCGTATAGAAAAAAAAAAAAAAGGAGCAAGCGGGCTGCTCTATAGCTAAAGTCAGCCGGCAAAGACCAATAAACCAGCTATCGAATCAGTTCGCCGATCGCAAAATGACGAGTTCACGGTAATAATGCTAGCCAGTCGAATGGGGCTAAAACGGAAGAGGTCTCTAGTTAAGAAGGACTAGCCATTTATTGTAATGGCAGCTCGTATCGTTAGCGTTGCTACAGTTTCATCCGTCAAAGGAATATATACGGACAGTCCATTGTCTGCATGGCTGTCTGCCCTCAGTGGCTGAGCTGCGTCACGCGCCTATGGCAGACAAACAATTTCACCATGCCTACAACAGCCGCGGTAGCTAAATAGAATCAACAAGACAAACGCGCTGATCGCGGCGCGTACTTCGGATCGTACAATTGAAATTTGTCTATCTTGCAGTTTAAGCTGCCGCTGTGGGCCGACGCCATCGGCAGGATAAATGCTAGGCTGGGGTTGAAAGGATGAAAGGGAAGCTCGTTAACGAGTCATGCTGTGGTATCTACCCAGAAATAAGTCGCGATAGTGACCATTATTTTAACAAGAGGGACGGTACCCTATTGGAAATAAATGATAGAAGTCGTTATATGACACATTCTGTTATGACATCTATGAGCGGGTTCGAGTTAGCTGACGCTCATGTGTTCAGCACGGTCGACCAACTTATTAGCAGTCGTAAAAATTTGCTTTTCTATGAAAAATCTAGTAAAAAATCTAGATGACAAAAAAAAGGAACGCTGGCAGGTCGTTGCGCTCCTACCTCTATCTTTCGCCTTTGCTCAAATTTTCCGCGGATATTTCACCATTTGATAGCGATAGCCATCTTTATTTAGATCGATATCTGACCTGTATCGATTTGAGTTTATAATTCACAACTTTACAGAATTTTAAGCATTACAATTGAATGTGTTTAAAAGTTGATTGAGCCTTAATCAGCTTAACGTCAGGGGTGTAAGAACTTAAAAAGATGCTTTTCACCAATCCTAATTTTCTTAGCGAAAGAACGTACCGAAATATTTTGAGTATGGCTTGTTACTTCAAGCGTTTTTTTTTTTTTCTACTCGGTGACAATCAGCTTAGAATAGAAACGTTTATTGATTGGGTTTAGGGAACCGACTTGATTTTATGCACGATCTTAAGCTTTGTTCGGTGACATTCAATCCAGTGAACTGTGGATTGGTAAACTACCGCACTAGTCTTTCATGGAAATTCTCAATAAATATGATGCAGGAACACTAGTACGTGCGTAGTGTACGCTTCTTGGATTTTAGCTGCGGCCTCTTCCGGTTCAAAAGAGGTTGCAGTAAATTTCCACGAACAAACCGCTTCCGATGATTCTTCTGCGCTCATAGTAGCATTGTCACTACAGTTTCTGCTTCATTTGCTTAACGTTACGCACTTTTCGCTTAGCTACGTCGTCGCGAAGAGCCCTGCTACCCATTGCGGTGTACCAGTCGATAGTTGCCCAACAAGCGGCTGCTGCATGCATTAAACACCCACCGCAAAGGGACCTTTGTCGTCAAGTCTTCACCGTCGATGTAGTCAATCAGTTAGCATTGAAGTTATTGTCGATGATAGAAGTTACCGCCACCTTTTCCGCGAGAATAGGCACAACACAGCAAGTAGACAGTCGGCGAGCAGCGCTCGACGTACATCAACCCAGACGCCCAACTGAGCGCGCTAGCAATTCTAGCTAGATATGCGTCCGTGCTGGAGCGGACTCGCAAACAGGGAACGTTTTTCTTCGCCGATTTTGCGTCTTCACTTGTCGCTACGAATCTCTTTGCTTTGGAAAGTCGTTTTCCTACCGTCTCGCTTCAGTCCCCCTACCTTCGGCTGCCTGTTTCCAAACAGACATATGAAAAAACGCGTAAAACACGACGATGACAGCGGAATATGGAGACAAGCGAAGCTGCAGCGGTACCGGCCGTCGTTGCTAAAAGTAAACATCCGGTGGCCTAAAGGACTTTGTTATCTCGCAGGTGCCGCTGTTCGCTGCGCCAGCTCCTTGGCCGCTTGTTATTGTATTACTATTGCTGATATAATGAGCCTACTGCATATATATATAATGATGACTATGATGTTATGGTGGCGATTGTTGAGCATCGTGCGTCTGAATGCGTGTGCGCAGGCATGAAGCGCTGCAGATGATCGTCGACGGCTAAATCGATGACGACACAGGCGGCACAATCCAGGGATGAGCAATTCCTGTCTACAGCTTAGAATGGCCTCCGATTACTAGACTAAGCGGGACCATAGCGGAGGGAAAACGAAGAAGAGGCAGTACTACTAGTACAGGCGTGCTACCTTTATTGCCAAATCACATAGCCGGTAATGCACTGAGCAGTGGCGGAAGCGGCCACGGTTACGGTGGGGTTGTAGTAGCAGTAGCAAGTCTTTTTCTCATACCTTGCTCCCTTTCTCGCTGTCCCGCCAACTGGTGAGCAGCATCGAAAAATCACAGCCAAAGCGGTGCCACAAGCAGTAACTGACTAAACTAGCATCATCACTGAAAACTTCTATGAACATAACTCACTATCGTTACGTACGCCGACATCTATGAAGTCGACGACTATCATTACGCGGCAGCAGCAGCTGAAATAGCAGGGCTACGACGAACGTGAGGTGACAAGGGAACTAATAAAATAACTAATCAATAACAGTAATCGAACGATACAACCAGCATTGCCATCCACTATTTCCATTATGATATATAATACAGTAAAGCTGTCATCAAATGAACGTTGAATAACTCTTCGTTAGGCCTTAATGAGAGAACAGATGTAGGGTCGAAGAGCGCAAAAAACCATTGGAACAGCTCGTCAGAACGAATCACCTCGTGTGATAACTGACCGCCAACCTATGCCTGACTATGTAGTGCTACATTGCGTCCAAAGCGTTACGGACAAATTGCGTATATACAAATGATCCAACATTGTCTCGTACGCATTTGCTACGAGCAGCAAATGGAACCAGCTGTACGGTCAGAGATCATGTAGTTTCTTTCGATGGCGAAAAGCTATCAGAACTTCGATTTACTATAGAAAAAAAAGCCCAATTAGCGATTCGGAAGATGTGGGTCGTTTTTTGTCAACTATATCTACTTACAGTTTCCCATTTGTTTTAGAGTTGAAGGAATAGGCGTATTAGATCTGACACTGATGCTATTTGAGAATCGCAACGTAACGGAATCGCCTTTGCCGGCCAGGCTGTGGGCATTCTTCGTACCGGTTTTCAGCAGAGAGGAGAAACTTTCGACAGACATCCAATGCTTTTTTGCCTGTTTTGTTACTTTACCGCTATTGTTTCAACAGTGACAGTCGAACGACACGCGCCATTGTTTTCTCGATGTCTGAACGTGAAGGCACATTCTATGCTTCGGATCCTTTCAGCATCTTCGTTGTAGTTTTTATTTCAACGCCATTTCATCGTTTTTCTATTCTTTAAAGCTGAGGCATCGAGTTCGTAAATGACGCGCTGATATACTCATGCGGCTCAAGCGAAAAGTTCGACCATGCCCGTGCGTCATTCAAACGCGCTTGCAATAGCTCCCCTGTACATCCCTTCTCCTTAGTAGAAAGTGACCGGTCTTTTCTAGACAGACAATACTTAATAGCTGATAACGTTGCTGCAAGCTGCTGTTTAGGTGATATGATCATTTCAAGGTGTAATCCCCTGTTGGCCAGAGCGGTGACAAACAAGAGCGTCAAAACATATTTTATGGGTTGATAGGATCATATATTGCAGCCACATGGCTGTAGCATTGCCACTGTGGGAATAGTGCAATAGTCAGGGATGATGATTTCCTGGGAGAGAAAGGTTACTAGGGCTGAGGTTAAGGGAGGCAGCTTTGGCGCATGCATGCATGCTCTCCTATTCCATTAAGATCCGTAATAAAACTAGGAGGAAAGATATGACAAGAGTCTTCGCTTTAGAGCGGCGAATATATGTGAGACTGAGTCTCGTAATTTTGTAAAAATCAAGTTATATGTCATTACTAATATGTGCTAACTGCAAAGTTTCAACCAGATATTATGGCTCGTTGGTTGTCTTTATTCTACAGTAACAGGAGAACATGCCCCAATACCGTCCCGTTCGCAAACGTTCCAGCAGTCTTCAATGCAACATGAATCCTTTCTGGTAGTATTGACACACTCGAAGGCTACTGCACACTGATTTACACAAGTCCTAATCCACTCATAGATTTTCTATCTAACAGTCTGCTCCTTAGCGCCTCGTTCTGACAGAAAGGCTGGGTCTATATCGATATACACGCCTGCATGTTGCTTGCATACATATCGGTATAGTTTACTATGATACACAACGTGATCTTTACAGGCCACCGTTATCATTGCACTGAGAATCTCTCTCAATCCGTGTTCGTATGGATACTAATAGTGAACGAACTTGTGCATTTGTGACACGCAATTTGTACGAGATCTCCCTTTTCCCTCTTCTCTTCCAATGTAAGCTTCCATTGTGTGTTGTATTTGAACATGTTTCCGACGGGCTCGGACGTCCTCCCGCTAGATGCCGTCAATTAGTTTCTGTTATCCGCCGAAAACGATCGAAGGAGTTCGCCGGATGTACACGCCGTCATCATTTGTTCGAAGCTTTATCGATAGTTCCTCTTGTATCCTTTTAATCGGTCCTCGAACGTTATCTGAACTGTGCACGATCCAACGAATTGGGGTAAAGGTGCGCCATGATGTAAATGGCAGCACACGTGAACTATATATTTGGATCAATGTAGGGTCAGAAAGGAGCGGCTGCAGGACTTTCCTCCTAGGACTAGTACAGTATGCCCGATAGTGCATACAAGATGACCTGAGGGAGGATTCTTAATGATACGAAATGCACATCTCTTTAGCAACCATGTGGGGCGCAACCAAATTTATTTTTGTACTCTAATGTCGGTGACTATTTTTAAGCTCAAGATAAAATCAATGGCACATTTTGATCTACAAAATCTATTAAATCTGCGAAATTTAATGAAATAATAAATAAGAAATTTGTAAGCATTATCAGCTATGGCTATGTAGATTACGCTTTAAATACGCGTACTTAAAATATTTGTTAACGGAACACAAACTGAATAGCGTGCAGCAAAGGGCCGCCTCTTTCTATACATAGCGCATTCACTAGACCAAGACGCCTGTTACAAACATACAACTTGATACTTAAGCATATTTGTATTTTGGAGTTTTTAACACGCCGCTGAAAACCGCATCAGATGGCCTTTGAAATCATTAAAGAACTTTTTTTGGGTTGCACAACTGCCCAAGATGAAAATCTGACAGAATAAATGCTATCGATTTGCGGACTCTCTGATTCTGAGGATACATAAAACTGTGATGGGTGGATTATGCAACATACATGTTGAGTCAGTAGTTATTATAATACAATAGTAGTATGGTAAGTAGACGTAAGTTATCGTTACCTCGCAGAAACAACTAAACTACCGCAGTGGTTGCCCCTATATCGTGCGGGCAGAACCTCAAAACGATGAGTAGTCTTTTGCCATAAACAGTATCAATGTCATCATTGCTAAGAAATGATAATTTCAGGGTATCGATGTGTATATAATGTACCTGGAAGTATGCCCTAGCAACTCAACTTCACGTACATACGAACGTGCACAGAAATATAAATGACTGACGCAGATGATTCGCTGCCATTCCGGATATCTGTTAGCAGTTATCGTCGTCAAGGTCGTACGACAAAAACATCGTCCTGACGATTGCGGGCTGGCAGAATATATAGTTGTCAATCAGTCAATAACCTACTTGGCTAGCTTGACATAATCGTCGATTCTGAGTAGGAACAAAAGAAAAAACAGCTTTTTCAACAACTACTTCCCTGTCCTTTTCTGCAAAAGGACGACTTGTTTCAGGCCGGATAGTCCCAACGGGACATCGGCGACACTACATATCAATTTCCCGCAACAGTTAGCCAGCCGACAAAGGAATACAGCTATTTTTACCAGAAATTTATTTTCACACAAAATTATATAATATATATTTTCATCAAGCCTCGAGCGTTTTATCGCTTATCAACAATGGATGAAGATCATCACACAGTTTCGTGGCACATAACGGCCGCATACGTAGGAGCAAGACATCTCGACGGTAGAACGATACGTCAAAAGCCAAATTGTCGTCAATGGCAGAAGCAGCACTGTATGTACCGGTCGTTGGCGTTCTTAGAAATGTACGCGCTATCCTTTTAGAATTGGATACTTTCTTTTTTTTTTTGTCAAAAAATATATTCGAGGCTTGTTAGATGACTTCATTTGTTATTATTGTTATCATCATCATTATTAGCGTCATGCCCACCGTTGCTTAGGTTGAACGACGGCAATCGTGACTTCGTATTTTCGTAGAATTTTACAACTTAATTACTCGTTTATCATAAGTACAATAGAATGCATTCGTTGCTCGTTGTACATGCGTAAATTTGTGTACATTTATTAATATGTCTTGTCCTATGTGATAACGGTAGTCGACGAAGGAGGGAAACAAGATAGAGGGTGCGAAACCGGAAAGAAATTACTTACCATACACTATAACAGAAACGTAGAGGACGCTACGGAGACGGTGCCAGATATATTCCAGTAATAGAATAAGCGCCTGGTTTAAAGATACCAGAGAACTCGACGTTTCAATGAAAAACGGGCTGAGATATCAAATAATTTATACCTTATAGTCGATTTGCTAAAGTGCTCAAAGGGTACCCAGCACAACTGGTAGTGGCACAATGATGGTAACGACTGATTTGTTGGTCTTACCGTCCTAGTGAAAAAAAAAAAAGCTATATTTATATAAAAAAAAAAGCTTAGCTATATTTTAAATTACGACAGACTTCCGTTTGAATAATACAGGTAATGATCGCCTTATCAACTCAATACTGTAATTAATATCAATTGTCGAGAAAGCATGGAATTGTGCAAATGTCTCGCTAGAAAGTGATATCTGCGGGTTATTTGAGGAACCTTCACCGTTCACATAGGACACCTCGTAGGCTAGGTTTGAGTGTGGCGTAGATGCATTTTGCTCCATGTTAGGAGCATGAGGCCAGCTGATCGAAGTACTGCCTAGCTATTTAAGTAGCGTACGTAAAACCCCGGAAAAAAACAGCCTCATTTGCTCACCCTCTTTCATATCAAACACACAGAGCAAACAATACTGACAGACTCCATTGATATAAACAAAACCGTCTAAGACTGATGTCCAATCGTAATCTGGACCTCCTTTTCATGATCATTCTTTTCAAATATAGTCGAAAAATATCTATAATTTCTACTATTCTTCTAATAAGTTACTGTCAGGTTCTGAATTTTCGATTATTAATTGCTTTACTTTTGTTTTGTTAGCCATAGCATATTTACTTAGATACGTTAGAGACTGCAATAGAAATGTCTGAACGTTAACTTTATTATATATTCACTTATCCTAATCGAAATGTCCTACTATTAAGTTAAACATTAAGAAGGGAAGAGAAAAAATTTAATTGATCCGCGTTTATATTTTATAAAACTGTTTTTTAGATATCGCAGAAGGAACTATTGGAGGCATGCATTTTTCGCGCCCTAACCAAAGAAGCTGTTGTAATCATTGACAAAAAGGCATCGATAATTTCTGTTAACAGTGTTTTGGTAGTAAAATATCAATTTGGCAATTCGATAGAGAGCCTGAT
Source organism: Varroa jacobsoni (assembly GCF_002532875.2). Lineage (NCBI taxonomy): Eukaryota > Metazoa > Arthropoda > Arachnida > Mesostigmata > Varroidae > Varroa > Varroa jacobsoni. The sequence continues at coordinate 139,757 of NW_019213724.1, forward strand.
TAATCGTTGAAACAACAAAAACGATACTAGACTTTAATACGTTTACGCTGCTGCCGATTGTTACCCTTCTTCGCGAGCATAACGATCATTCCGAAGAACAGTTGCGTCCCATTAAATCTTCAGATTTTTCGGACGCAATTCGAAGTATCGACGCATAGCTGAACAAGAATCTGCGCGTTCTATTCACGTCACAACGGTAATAAACTTTCAGGAACTTTACATACATTACAGTATAGTGGAATCCTCATCTAGGTTGACTAATTTCCAGCGAAATATTGATACTTTTTGTTTTATTTCCACGCCGGAACGAGCGGAATATTTTTGACAATCATATATATATCTAAAAAAAAAAAAAGTTCTATTTTATAGCTCTGATGATCACTGACTCTCTATGTAAGTAAATAGCAAAAGGTAATGCCCAAGTATTCGGTATTGTTCCGGTGCTCGAACTTCGGTATCTGAAGTAAGGAGAGTCTTGTTGCAATTGTAGATGAAGTGTACCATCTAACTCACAATCGGACGATTCGATTTTGAAGAGATCTGTCCGATTATAATATATCAAGGGGTCGAGAGAGACAGACTAAAAAAGCAAAAACCACCCGACGACTACGAAAAAAACCGTAGACGCGTTGCCGTTGTACATCGTTCGTTCGTACACCATCACATGAGTGACAGGCCGAATGCGGTCACGTGTGAGGCATGTCATGACAATACCTCATCATCAGTAATATAAGATATGGCACGACACAGAGGCCGAGAGAAGCGTATGGATTGTCATTGGTTCTTCTACTCATCGTTTGATAAATGCTGACTCTTCTCCAACTTCGCAGAGATGTAGCACAGTCAGTTCGCGGATCTGGGAGAAAGACGGCTATTTACAAATATAAGGCAAGTTCAAATTCGTCGTGAATCGTTCATTTTAATTGTGCCAAATGTAAGGACCAGGCAAATGCTACATTCTACTGAAAATAGTATCAAAACTGCTGCAATTGTCGGAGCTGTCCGTAGACGGCGACAGACAGAGCGGCAGAGGGGGAGCCATAGAACCGGTTGCTCTTATGGAGTCCTTAGAATTATTTAGTTGCCCTAAAGACATAGACCCGTTGCCATCGCAAAGTGCTTGAAGAAAAAATGAGCACGGCTGAAATCGCTGTTGAAATTAAGAACAAGTGTCTTTTGATTAAAGCGTTAAATTTGGTGTATATGAAAGTTTGTTGGTGTTCGCTAATTCCGCATTCTGCGCTCGCTGTTTGATATTGCTGCTTAAGGAGCAGTCTAAGTTAGCAAGTACGTAGTTAGTTACGAACGAGAGTCTTCTGAAGCTGCAAATCTAGCCGTAGAGCCGTCGAGTAACAACGAAATAACAAATGATTTGCACTTGGAAACTTAGAGAATTATCTGCATGAGAAAACATCTTAGTTATCGAGAAACGCTGGTCCGGTTTTACACGAAAGGTCTAAGGTTAGTGCATCTAGGTCAAGATGAACGCCGGTACTAAACGTGATTTGTTTATTCCTTGAGACTTTCTGACATGAACCATGATTCAATGTCACACGTTTTGTGCCACACCTGCACGAATCGGGACGTTTTGATCGTACTACTAACTTCTATTAAGGCTATTATAAAATGCAGAAACGTGTGAAACTGAAAAAATTTCCTTAAAAGTCGTCCGAAGATTGATGGCTATAACACCACCTTAAAGGCACATTTTATCGCCGCCGACAACAATGGGTAACTGCTCGCGGCCATAGCAGTCTCAATATCTGCGTGTGGTTTCAATTTCAATCGAACAGAAACTTTCAGTTTATTTTTTGTCCGATTGTCAAATTGATGAAAAAGAGTCAACCAATCGACACTCGTTCACATTTCCTCACTGGCCTTTTAACAATGAATGCCCCTCCTCGTCTGACATAGTTTCGTATACGGTCACTGTTGAAATTATTTTCCAAGGGCCGCATACGTCTACACGTAAGAGTTAACTTTGGTGCTTTCAATTTTTGTTACTTCCATAGGATAGGTACAATCAGGTCAGTATAGGGTTATCACACAGGCCATTCACGCTGACCGTCACCGCGTCAAATAATCGTATTCTACATTTTGTACTATATTTGTGCTGTGTCGAAGTAGTTTGCTCACTTATATGCTTATTTACTCCGCCTGCCCGTACCTAGTTCGCATGCTCCTGTCATCACCATTGTTGCACACTATAACAACAACAGCGTGATGCTGAGTGGCATCGAAACAGGTTCAGCGAGTGATCGATGACTGACAAAGCTGATGCTGGTGCCTCTGCCACATTCACATTTGGTGCCAGAAGTAGTAGCAGTGGGGCTCTGGTGGGGCCTCGTCGCTGTCATTATATTTCGCGGTCGTAACACAACATTTACTTGTCAATGAGGCAGCAATAACGGGCCGCAATCATCAACCACTAAGGGGACTTACGGGGGGCAGAACCGTCGAGTTTGGCGGCAGTAGCGGCAATGACCGTGCTACAATGAACTCTGCTTCATTTTCGTCCGTCGGCGACAACGTGTTTCATTGTTTTGGTTGTTATCGTCTCTGCCGTTGAGGATAGTGGTACTGCTAAATCTGATCAAATTCCGGACGCCGCTGGGCTACGACTTGTACGCGAGAGAAGATTCGCCAATCCGGTCAATGAGTTCGATCGTTCCTGGTTAGAGTTCCGCGGCCCATTAGCATCAGCATCGATTCTCGCTACTGAGAGACAGATTTCATTGTCTGCGTAAACTATTGACGAACGACGCGATTTAAAATCGCGCAGGTATCACCGAGGTGCTTTTAACACAGCTTTTAACGGCAATTGCAGTTCTGTTCGTGCTGTTTTTGTGACTCGTGTATCGCACTGAACTTACCCGACGTTAATCGTTTGATGTTGTCGATAATGATAATGGTCGTAAGCGGTACTTAGATGAAACTAGACGGTACTCGATAGTTCGATATCTAGACAGAGGATTAAGCAACGCCACTAGTTGGTTAACTGATCCATCAAGTAAAGGAATTATTTCTCTCTCTATCCGGACTCCCTGAACTCGTTTCGATAGATAAGTATCTAAGTTTGCGTCCGTCTTCACCGCGTACTGGTTAGACGATCAGATATCGTCAGTCAAAACGGGTGGCGAGATTGGAACGACGAATAAGGACTCGAACATCAACAGCATCTGCGTAAAGCCGATTGTCTTGGTGGCAATCGGTCCGGTCGACAATGATGAAATGATAGGTATTTGTACCTGAACTACCTGAATCAACTATTTAATTTGTCGTGGGTCCACCATATGGTACGAAAAAGCGCGTAAAATTATTACACATGTTCTGCAAAGCGCATCATTGGAAAAAAGACGAAATTGGTTAAGGACTAAATAAAAATTTAGTCTGGAACCCAGTGTGTGGAAGGCGGGATTGAATAAAGAAGAATCGATCATTCATAGGCATTTGAAAAACTCGTACCTGTCACCCTTTGCTGATGTACCAATCGAAAGGGTTTGAATTTGACGATTTCTATTGTACGGTAAACTAAAGTGACTAAATTGATCTATAATTCCGAAATTTTCGAACATCTTTTTTCACCTCTCTTCGCCCCCCCGCCCTGCCGAGATTTTTCGATTTCATAGGGTGCTCATAGTTTTGAAAAAACAGGTAATAATCTAATCTTTAAATAAAAAAAACTTACTAGAAAGTAAGGTTTGAAGTTGAAATTCTTTGCTAACAACACGAACCGGAAGCGTAGTAAAATTCTCAACGAACAAATCCACATTAGCTTTTGTCCCAGATATGATATTATAGTTGAAAAATAGGCGCGGCCAAAAATAATGACCCTTATCAGCTTTAAAAGTGCTGAGCAGGTCCACGTTTATTCGACGTTAGTGAGTCTGACGAGTACTGACGTTGTGATAACAAAGAAAGATCGATTGATTGATTAAAATGGAGATCACAAACACGACTTGGGTGCCCCAATACCTTACGCTCGTAACTAGGGCTTATTCAAAATTTTATGCTCGTATCGACCGACCCCCCCCCCCCCCCAACTGAGAACGCGTCTAGTCTTTCGTTACTGCGTTTATGGGATATGGAACCCTTCAAGGTATCATGCAAATCCAGCTCGTTGTAGTATCTTGATGGTGCTGTGACGGGCTGCTTATACCTTACGTGATATCAGTTAAGAGAATAGGATCCCCAAAATAGAAGTGGCACAACCGATTGTTGTAAGCGAGAGAAAAAATTTTTGTTTCAGACATACAGACAAAAGTTCTTTGCCCTATTTTAAGCCTTACTCTTGCTTTAAAACTTTATCCTGTCCTAAAATGAATCTGTCACGCTCTAAAAAATGAATAAAACTTAGATTAAAAAAACTGATCCGATTGATATGGTAATTGAACGGCTGAATATAAAACGACCTCTTCAGGAAAATCACGAGAGCAATAACCAGCGAATATTTTAAAACATGCCTAATTGAAATGTCCCAGAAGTTTTTAAAATAACCAAAAAAGAAAAAACAAGTGACTAGATTAAGATTAATGTTTTATCTATTATCGTTGTTATGTTTTAACTGTTCAAAGTTTGCTTTATATTTGGTTTACTGAATTTTTCATACGATATTTGCATATGGACAGCTCAGGTAGCGGAGCTCAAACAGGCAACGGCAATTTCCCCGTCAAAAACATAGTAATTCGAACGAATACTACAATAACATTGTTTTTGTTGTTTTTTTTTTTATTGCAACGAAGTGAATGTGTCAAGTAAGTTGTGATTAGTATGATGTGAAATCAGGTTTAAACATCGGTGATGCTCCAACACCGCCACTATGAATACGTTTTTTCGCGTCTGCAACACAAATATAATGTAAAGACAGTGTAATTTACGTAATAGATATAGTTTGCGTTATATTGCTACTGCAGAGGCGTGTACACCTATATGTTTGTGCACGCAAATTATCATGTGCGGTATTATCTCAAAAGCGTTCAGTTCTTACCCTCGTGAAAAGCTAAACAAAGCGGTGTCCTTTGAGTGGGAGTAGGCCATTATGTTGAATTTCTATTGTTAACAAGAAAAGCTAATAGTCGCACGAAACGTTTCGTTAAAACTGAATGAATGTTCGATACAAGCGTGCATTTTATTAATCAATTAGATACAGGAACATCGCATACATAAGTTGCGTCCTGAGAATGGTCATATTCAACATGGTTTTATATTCGACGCTACGGAAGACAACTTCCCAAAAATGGCGCCGAGCCTTAGAGCTGAACGTGTCATCATCATGTGTACCTGGGCACTCGGTATATCTGAAAACTTATTTAAAATATCTTATGAAACAATACGGTTTCTCATAGCATCGGGCGTGACGGGACACTAACGTGGTTAACCGCAATAATAACAACCCAGCATTCAATTATTTTGTAACTGCCACGGAAAAACTGCAGGCATCTAGTTTGTTTATACTGCTATCATTATTAAACGTTACATACGATAGCGGCCATTAGTTACGTTAATCATATTATGTAATATGGCCGAACGATTTAGCCTATATCTATCTTTGCGGTTGCGTTTTTCCACGCGGAAAAATAAAAGCCGTACAGTAAGTAAGGCGCCATTTCCGTTGCTTCCTATTCCATAGGCTATCAGCGAAAGTAGAGGAACGTACGTATATATCGAATGGCGTCGTATAACGATACCCAGAAATAAATGTTGATTACAAAATATAGAAGAAAAAAAAAAAAAGCAAAAAACAGTAGAGCGCAAGGTACAAGAATCGTATTTTGTTAAGTTTGAAAAAAGATTGATTATAGATAAATGAGTAGACGGAGATACACACATGTATAAAACGAAAGAGTCGAGGAGATGATCCTCGCTTTACTTATCGTATACCAGAAATACTCTTGGAAAGATCGATGTAACATTCATCAGTACCGAAATTTTGTGCCTATCTCTACTAAAAAAAGGGTAAGGTTTCCTACGTATTGACGTAGAAAGGCGAGATCTTCTTTTTCGGAATTTTTGCGGAATTAATCAAGTTAACAGACCCAGTTATTTCTCATGTTTCGAAATGACTGCGCTATCAACTCCGTCGATGTAGCACGTTTCGAGTTAGTTGCCCTCAACAACCTTAATTTGGCTTTGTATCCACTGAAACTAGCTAAAACTTTTAGTGTCAATGAGATCGAATCTTCACTTCCGAAACGCAAACCTACGTTTGATACCAACCAAGGCGACGTGTGTCAGACACCACACTTAGTACGTAGCCTCTTCAGTTCTTCCTATCTAATTTATCCAACAAAGACCAAGGAAGATGAGAACGTATTGTATAATAATGCATTTCGTCATTGGACTGAGAAATAGGAAACTAGACATGAAGTAAATTTCATGTTTGTTCAAGTGACAAATATAGTATTTGTATGTATCCCATATATTTGCTTATTACGGCATTCTTACGACTTAAGCCAGCAGATCCTTAAGTGTAACAGTCTAGTTCATTGACGAAGTTGATACCGTTAGTTCTTATGAGTACACGAGTTCGGCTAACTACGTACAGACGGCAAGCGACGCCGCAAAGACTGGCACGACGATACTTTCTTTTTGCTCCATCACAAGACGTCTCATTGGGCAATAGCCGCAGATCGTACCTGCCCTTCGAACAAACGGCTCAAAGCTTACCGCAGCTAATATGTCCGCTATTCTCGATGACTCCTTCTCGGCTTGGATGAGTGGAAAAAATGTGAAATATATTTCAAACGAACCTAGCATGAGCAAACAACAAATTGTCAAAGATCCAAAAAGAGTTCACCCTAAAACATACCAAGCCAAAACCGACAAGGGGCACCAAGTTCTTTCCATTCAAGAAGCTATTATATCGGTAAAAATGTTGGGCATTTGCAAATACAACCAATGAAGAAAAGTTGTGGTTTAAATAACTTCTAAGCTGAGTAGACAGACGCTTCTCTGTGACTCCTTTACATCGTGTTACAAGAAATACTTGAGCAAGTTACGTTTTCCCATTGTAATGAGCTTTTTCAATGTAGTTGTCTATGCTTTATTTAGTATGGTCATTTTATGCGTGTTAGTTATTGAGGGTACGTATATTTTAATGAGTTTAGGCGTCCATCGTCGTTTGGTAGAACAATCCAAGTCAACAATTTCGTCATAGAAATTACATTGTTTTTCATAGTTATAACATCAATCTGCAACGTCATGCAAAGATCTGGCAGATTCATATGTGTTAAACATAATTGCGCTGTGACTTTTTTGTTAAATACCAAAAAATCAAGATGGCCAAACCGGCAATAAACATAATGTTTGTCATTTTCCTCATATACTTTTGCAAGCGAAAGCATGTAAATATTGACTATATGCGGCTTGCTTGCCACTGACACAGTCACAGATTACTTTCAAGTGACTGCGTCTTATTATTTTGAAGTTTTCGGAAATTTTATTACAGATTCCGTGTGCTATATCTCCTACAAGAATATGCGGGTCATAAAAAAGAAGCGAGCTAGCATATCTTAAAGTTAATCAAGTGAAAATGCTTATTACATGATATTGATTTGTATCGTTCCTGCTCCATCGAGTGCACCCCCAAAAAATTTCGTTCACTATCCGATGGGAGGGAGTATTAAAAACAGGCTATTGAGAATTAGTTCTTTTTTGTAGGAATGGAATGGATTACAGTTACACCATATTATTATAGATCAGCTAAGTGTTAATAGTTCCATAGAAAGGTGCTGGACACGTAGTCATTGCCTCTGCAAAGACTCTGTGACCATCATGATCTTCTAGAAAATATATAATGCATACGTCCTCCATATATATTGCATAAACCTTAAAGGATTAAGAAGTTGAATAACTTACGAAGAGACATGTGCGGGGTGACGGAGTTCCTAATCTTGCGTGGCTATGCGTATCTATCATTCCCATGTTAGAGCTCCCCATGTTAGAAGTTATTTGCCAAGTGAGAAAAAACTAACAAAATTCAAGTTAAAGAGAATTGTCTTTCATGGACCATCCAGTTGCAAGCTCTCACTGATTCTAGCTATGCTGGCAGAAAGGTTAAATTCAGCTACGACGGCCGAGGCGCTAATGCGGCCTCTAGTCTAATAGTTTTTTATCGTTTTTTTATACCTAAATATATTTTAATATGATAATACTCACTCGACCCCTTCTCCTAAGACCGTCTGATACCTGAACACGTTTTGAAATGTCACTTCAGATTCCCGGCTTTCTCTTTCCTGATTGTCTCCAGTTTGTACTTCCCCGCTGTCCCTCATGAAGTCTCGTTCTTCTTGCTTTTTCAAGTTATCTTTTGTTATTCGTAATAGTCTTGAAAAAGGTCGTTCTTCTACTACACTTTTCTGCAGATATAGGGGTACGATCTACGACGCCTTTCGAATGGCCTCTCATTCTAAGTATAGCGTATGCTAGGTTAAGCGTACTACGGAGCGCTCTCCCTGTAGCGTATTGGACATGTTCCTGTCAGACCCATATCCAAGATAACTTCTAGATGTTGCACTATTTATCATTTGATTTGTATGCGATTTTTCTCTTTTCCACTTTTAGCGTAACTCCTGCAACTCTTTTCCTCCTTTATTGACAGATTGTCTTAATTTTTTTTCGGCGCCACCTGAACAGAATGATCCAGCGTACCGTGGTGGCAAATGCTTCAGTTGGCTTTTGCTTTAAACGAGCAAATTCTCCATCTATCTGTGGCAGACGTCACAATTCTCAACGTTCACGCGAAGCCTTATCTCTGGTAGCAAGCTGATGCATCTAACTCCGTCTACTTTATGAAAAGATCCCTAGGTACAACATAAGCAGGAACTAGGAAGGCAGAAACTGGTGTATACCGCTTAAAGACGGCTAGAAGAGAATGATTCGAGCTAACAGTTGCACGCCTGTAGCATCACTTGCCATGTACGAGGCTCTGCTACACAAAATTGGCCAACGCACTGATCAGTTTGTTGTCATCGTTGCATGTAACTGAAGGGCAGCCGACCTTTGAAGACCAAATACAAATATTACGCTGGCGATAATGTCTAATCTGCGCTTGATTAACTAATATGAGCAGTGGATAGGGCAGCTCGTGCGGGATCACTACAGTGAGCATCTGATTAACTTGGTGCCCATGAAACGGCGTGTACAAGGGAATCTCCATTAACCGGAAAAAACCCATTTAACTTAATATTTCTATACAAAAGCTCGAATATAAGACCGCATATACTAAATACACATCTAACTTTCAAAATACACTATGTACATCTATATGTAGTCAAACAGCGAAATGAATAGAAGTGGTATATCACAGTGTTAGCACTCGTTACTACGGTAACATGGTCGATGCCGTAACGGGGACATTGTGCAGTAGAATAGAAGAATAAGAAGTAAATCAACACGATATCTACTTTTCCGTCCAGCTCGGTCCTGTAGTCGAATCTTATTCTAGTTTGGCAGCGTTCTAGTTTTATTTTTCGTCCATAAAATGAGAGCTATTCTACTTGATTATTACGATTATGCAACAGATTACGCTGCCGCTGCTACCCTTTATTTCTCATCATTTTTCAGGCGTCTGCTATCCTCTCTTGTGCATGTCCCACAACACAAAGCGACAACCCCTCTAAACGCGGCTATGGCGAACCGGGCCATCATCAGCAGCAAGCTCACCTCATGGTCATCATTCATATGTGCTACGACATCAGACGCCATTAACGGCCCAATTTCAGATAAAAGAAAATGCAATAGTACACAAACAGGACACCACAAAGCTAACGCTCGCTTTTTGAGTCGTCGTAGCTGCGACTTCATCACATGTAGTTTCATTCATTCGAAGCTTCCAATGTCCTCACTTGCTTCAAAAAAAAATAGCAAGAGTTTGTACCCCTGCGATCATGCGACTCAAATCAACCCCTGAACCCTTTTAATCATTGCAGGGCTATTGCCGCGTTTACTATGGCTATTTCGGCGTTGGCAAACAGTAGACCATTTGGTAGTCGAAGCCTGCTATACAAGGGCTCGTCTTTATATAGAACTATATGTCAGGTGCTACAACGACAAGATCAGCAGCTGACAACAAGCAACATATGCCCCTGCAGGTGTCGTCAACATCTGTAGCAAGCACAATAACTGCAACAACAAGTTACAGGATTATACATGAATAATTCTCAACTGTAGAAGAAGGTAGGTAATCTGGTGTTTATCACTCACCTCCCTGCGGACCTTGTTTGGCTGAATGACATAGACATCTATCAGACATTAGATACATACGCACGAATCGACAACAGGAAAGAACCAGAGTGGAGCAAAAACGGTACTGCAAACGGTTCTTTCGCCAGCAGCGAAAGTCACCGCTGCGTGGTGTACCGTTGTTGTGCCACTGAAGCGTCGGCTGCGATCGTCATTCTCCTGGTGACAGCTACATACGTGCAAGCCCGTGTGCACGAGCAGACGTGCACGTTGGTATTCAGCCCTCAGGTGATCAACCTCCTCGCCAGTTATATCATATCAACTATCAACAAACCAATGGTAACTCCAGTCTGTTAGTTGACGCAGTGAGCCGCCAGCGTAGTATTATAACCACGGTCAGCGACAGCCAATTGTAACAGTTACCTCAGCGGAAGCTTCTGTAACAAGGGCAGAAATACGATTATAACGGTGACTCCTACATTTGTCGCAGAAAGATAATGGTTGGCCACAAGAGGCTCGACACTGATGTTAGGTATGTTTTTTTTTTCTTTCCTTTTTTTGTCATGTCCGTTTATAGTAGCGACAGGCGACAGCGAACGTTCTCACTCTGTATCTACTCGCCACCATCTCGTAAATCTTCGCTTTCTCGCTTCCTTCGTGAAGATAGGGCGCCATCAGCATTTCTCTTTACCGTTCAATTCAGGTCATTTCATTTGTCTAGCCATTTTTGAGGCTCTGGCCCATATTTAGCGGTTTCGCTCCTGCTTCCTCTTTCTATTTTGCTATATTTTTCCTTCTTTTTCATCTGCTAAATTTTGTTCGCCTGCTGCATCTAGCTTTGCTTTTCGAAGGTACTTTTCTCAATCCCGCTGAACCAGTTTGTACCACGATGGTGTATCGACGCCATCGTGAGTAAATTGATCTTTACAATTTGACGCCGATAGACCCCATCTATCTTACTGGTCTCGTCCGTTCCACTGCTTCAATTAAAGCACATCCAGCGCGCGATTCTTTTGTCCTGAAGGGAACAGCTCTGGCGCAGTGCACCGCACTGCGGTTCACAATTGGGAGACAACTAATCCCGTTTACCTGAATCTTGCTCGGCAATTGTCGTCTCGCTTCGTTTTCGTTTACTCATTTTCCCATAGAAATTTGTTGCCGCTGTTGCGGAACAAACAAACTAAGACGGCAGTAAATGAGGCTAACGTAGTTGGTGCTAAAGTACCTCACAAGTGATTTTACTAGAAACCAAAGTAGTTAGTGCTTGGATAATTTTTCACACACCAGATTGTTAATAGCTATCGCGATGAATGATGAGGCAGAGGTATTATGATTTCCAGGCCAAGTCATTAGAAAACAATATTAGCGAATCTGAGCCTGGCAAGGCATCGTCTGCGTCACACAGATACAAACGTTTTAGCTTGTTGGTGCAATGCATAGTATGCAATGCCTGACCGATTCCATACTGGTACCGTTCGATTATTTGCTGTAGATGTTGGTCGAAGACGACGCCAGCAGATACTATTTTGGTTTTTGTTGTGTTATTTGCCTTTATCAATATCGTTCCTTTTGTCAGAGCTACCATTGAGCAGGCGAAATGGTATTTGTCAATGTCATAAGCTACCATAAATCGATAGATCGACGATTTCAAAAAATGTAAAAACTCATCTTTTGTTGACAACTCACGCAAGCGGGCCCACGCGCCTAGTGCTATATTTAAGTATGCTATAGAAAATAATGTACTGCAATAGGTGTCACCCGTGACGATTGGCATTTTCTCTGAAAGCAAGCTTTGAAAAAATCAATACGGTTTTGCTTCAATAGACACTGTAATTACAAGCTGACCTTACGAGTCAATAATGCCTTATTGCGCACCATTTTCTGTTAACAAACATAGACGTCTCAGGCATTGCAATCTTAGCCGTCACAAGACCGATTCGTCTGTTGATGAAAGCTGCGTTAAGGACGCCTATCTGTACTAACAGATCTATTTCCACCTCTATCCGAGTCCCGTTACCCCGCATGTGTGCCGCACATGTGGCGGCCTGACGCCAATATTAGTATTGGCTTATAAATGACTTAAAGCAAAACCTAAAGGTCATGGCTTTGGCAGTGTTGCCCTTCCAACTACTTATGGCAGCAGTAAACGTTCTTTTACATAGAAATTACGATTTCGGCTCTCAACGTGCTGAGCTACTAGTTGATATAACTAAGGTTAAAGTATCGACCACTTTCAGCGATTTTAATATACGCTCGGTATACCTTTGTGATATACATGTATCAAAGTGTCGATGATGAACAATTGCTTAATTAGAAATGAATACGAGAGTACTAATCTTACATTTTTAGGAGCGCAAGATCACTAGCTGCCCTCGCCAATAGATAGATAAAGGGCAAAGTAAGAACGATTCACGTGCAAATATGAACGCGGACATAAATGCCATAAAATCATAACAGCGACATGTATTTTCTCCGCGTTTAGGATCGCTAGGTATCATTCAATGTAGAAATACGTGCGACTGTTTCCAATTGCCACTAATGAAGCCATTTAGAAAAGCTTTGCCTGCATTTACAAACAATTCAGATGTGTTGTATTACGATAGCATGGTAGTATACGATAGTGAAAATGCGCCTTGCGAAAGTCTAGAAATGGGTTCAGGAACTTATACGTATCCGCAGCTGAAGCGCAGCGAAAATAGTAAGCTTTCACGTTACTTAATTTACCGTCTGCAACTACCGCTTTAAAACTCTACATGCAAATAGTATCAAAATACATGAGGTTAAAAATCCCTATAAATATCTAGTCCGAATTAGCTTGAGGCTTCCCAGTTTACTAGCACAGATAGCCACTTCCAATATTACTGGAACTACGTGCCCAGCACCAAAAAAGAAGACGCTTCGACGACCTGATCACGTCTCCTCAAAAAGTTCCTGGTCTTCAACTATAGTGTAACGCACTTCTCCATCGAGAAATTCCAGAGGCGTGACACAGAAACTGATCGCCAATATGAGATGAGAACAAATAGACACAAGCTTCTAAGAAAAGACTGGATCATAGTAACTGTGTATGAAAAAATGCCACCGGACACAATCGTCGTTTCCCGATGCTTCCCCGTGTGTCTAATCTCTATTATATTGCAGTCACAGCTACACTGATCAGGATCATGCTAAGAGGTGATGACCGTACTTGTAGATGTAGTATTCCCCTTGGCGTTCCGACACTGCCAGGTAATCCTGCACAGGAAAACTTGCACTGTTCCTGTTTCGACCTGTCATTTTACTCTGGATTTTGAGTTTGGCTTGTGTTTTGCTATTCATTATCTCATAAACATTGACTGCTGCTGCTGGGACCGATGGAGTGCCGCAAGAGACTAAATAAGAAGCGAACGATGGGGAGTGTCGCTGACATCATTAGCCTAGGTCCTCCTGTTTGATTTATGGTACAGTGCATCAGATACGCTCATCTCTGATCTGACAAATAACAGCTAACTAGACCTTACAGCTGCAAATGTGTGTATGTATCCGGTATTGCCATTAAACATTGTCTTAGAAAACTGGCTTGTGACACGAAACTGTGTGCTTACACCCAGTTTGAAGTCTGGACTATTTGATTTGTCGCTGAGTTTAGAAGGCACACACGTTACCACCACACTATTACGGGGATGGCCTTATAGTTCGAAAAGCGAAAGGCATCTATTGTGGCCCGCTCTAGCCTAAGATCCTTTAGAACAGCATTGTGCACACGACTACAGAGACACAAAATGTTTTACAATCACGTTTCAAAATGGGAGAAGCTATAGTTCAATTTATGGTCGAACACAAACATCTCATATCGTGCGTCATTTGATGTTATTCATGTTAATAACTGACATGGTATAACTAACATGGTAATAAAACATTTCTTGGTACAATCATCTGACTTGCAGCGACGACTCGAGTCATAGCTTGAACTACTTGTTTTTTATTTGCAGGACATAGCATAATCCTTAATAGGTATGACACGGACCAACTCTTATTACTGTCAAGTATTCTCGTTATATTGGTGCTGATATAACAAGCCTAAAAGGTTTTGTTGGTGTGTTTACCTTTGTGTTGGGTACTCTTATCTTTGAATTCGAAAGTTCGAAATATCTGCCTTTAAACTATAATTAGATATCATATCTGACGGAAAATCACGTGTTTCATAAGCGTGTAAGAAATTAGAATATATACATATCGTTTAGAGTATAGTTTACTATCGCAATTTCTGCCAAGTCGCATTTATAACCCCAGTAGTTATTTACTCAGCCAATTTTTGGCGGTTCCAAAAACGAATATTTGATAATGGTTATTTTATTGTGTACGTAGAACGTTTTCGTTTAGTGTTTATAGTTTAGGTGTGCACTTATATTCATCAAACATAAAGTCGCGTGTTTAAGTTCGTCAAGTTTCTGAATAAGCCACTACTATTGTTACGGAAATATCAGACGGCCCATACACAAGTTCAATTACGTTTTCTTCGTCCCTTTTCTTCATCACGCATGTATATCTGTTATCAGTCCGCGTAGGCTCCCTTCATATACCTACCCATTAAATGTGTACGTATGCCTAATTACCTACGTCGTGTGCGGCGAAACAAAGTGGCCATTAGCAGTAAGCGAGTGCGATCAGCAGGCAAGAACTTGACACGACTTAGAAGCCCCAATCTGCACTCCGATAGCAGCTAGTGATACCTATTAAACTGCCACACGCCGGCCGGCCGGCCGGCCGGACTGACGCTGACAGCTAAGACGCTCGAGCAAACGGTTGAGCGTTCAGACCGGCGCACAGACGCGCAAAGAATCGTATATTGTAAAGCGGTGAGACGCCACAAATTGGTAACAAGGACGACTGCGGCGGACGACTCTGATTGCCGGCGCTGTTCTTGTTGATTCCTGATGATCATCCGACAGCACAGATTTTTCGATGGCTTCGCTACGTCACTGTATTTCTGATCAGTATCGCGTATGAGGTCAGAGGAAAATGCCGCAAGTCATTTTCCCGCCACCGCGCCCCTTACCTAAGAAATAATAGATGTGCTGATCTGGGCAAGAACAGGTACGAAGTGGCTTCTTGTCCGGGATGTTGATAGCCGCGCACCTGTGGGTTCCATTCGACTCGGAAAGGGAATCGGCGAGACAGTCATGAATACGATGCCCCCGCGCGTCAACAGCAGGTTCTGCTGCGCCAGCAGTAGCACAAACCGCCACTGTCTTATATTTTTATGCGCTGTGTCTAGCAGAGTGAGGCCTTACTAGGACAATAGGCCGGTTTTTACCACTTATTTTCTTTCATTGGTTTACTAAATCCAAGGGTACTATACTGGAAAAGGAATGACAGTACTAACTAGAGTTGCGAGCCCTCTACAGGGACCCGCTAATAGCGACAAACATACGATAATCACAATAATCCGTGTGTGTTTCTGCACGTCTGCCAGAAGACAGTTCCACTTTGGATGTCAACTGATGATGATACATTATTGAGCCTGCAAGGCTCTCCCATTTGCCTCGTAGCTATTCGTTCATTACTGCAAATTGAAGCTGTATTTTTTTCACATGCAGAATTCGGCAAACGTTAAATAGGACAGCTTATCAGGCTGTCGATTGCTAATAAAAAAAAGAAAGGTATTTATATGGGACCGAAGCCATTGACGATGAGTAAATGATGTCGGAGTTTCTAAACGGGCATCGCCATCTACCGTTTATCATACACCGCAGTTGACTGAAGATCAAATAGCCCAACGGGCCGATTTTTAAGGGTGTACCTCTCTTCGCGCGACCTACTTTAACCGCCATTATTATTACTTTCCGGTTTCTTTTCGGTTTTTTTTTTCTTTTTTTATTTTTATAGCACTGTTGATGATTACCGCGTGTCTCTGAGCGCTGAAAAAGGACATATTGTTATTCTCTGAAGACCACGTTCGATTAAAGGGGTTATAAAGGAGGAGTCAAAAAGTCGACACACCACGTAAGACAAGACAAGGAATCTTCTGTTGTTGGCGCGCATCTAATCCGTCGCTCGGTAGTCCATACTGAATGTCGTTGCGATGTGGGAGTCGTCATTGCATTAGACCCTTGCTGGAACTGCTTGATGTGCCATAATGATTGATGCCATCACGGGCCGTTTTCTGGACCCGCCGGCCAGTGTAAGTACCTTTCGAGTTACTGCACAGCAGGAGGCGAATGACCCTGTCGTGGCAATGGGAAAACATTAGTCCTCCTAAAATACTTCAAGTTCGACTTCGTACGGTATAGGTGCTACCGTTCGACGAGAGCTACTGCAGAAATTGTTATATTTGAGTGTATACGATATTTAATATGCCATAACTGCTTATTACGTTAGACTTCCTGTTATCTACCCCTATGGCACCGATAATTACTTGCGGTTGTCATGCTTCGTTTACTAATAATGAGATATTTGCGCACGATTTCTAAACTCGCGATATAAATTCACAACATAGAGGGCTTGCCAAAAGATAATAAATAACAAAAGCGAGCGCCCGCTTGAATATAGTCTTTTGCAAAAGTTCTATTTATTTTTTTTTACCAAAAATGCATATAATGCCACGATATGAGCTCAGCTTGAAGGACTATTTGTTTTTTACCGCGTGTGCCGGATTCAGATATTAGCGTTTACTTACTTAAAGCACTAGAATAAGGCCATTGTTGCCTGGATCTACAGACCTATATAATTTCCAATTGCACATGTGAGATCCAGCCGATAATTGTTGTACTATTCTTCTTGAATTGTAAGTGAATGAGTCGGACGTATTAAACGACTACCGTACATCAGTTTCATAACAGGAAGTTGAGGCAGCCGGAAACTTGTTTGAAGCTAGTCAAAATAGTAATTTAAGTTTTATGTGCAGGTTTACGCGAAGTTTAGCTAGCTAGCAATGCTATTCGTTCTCTGCAATCGCTTTATCGGTTGTTCTAGCTGACGCAAAGGAAGATCTACTCGACTAAATGATAAACCCAATGATTGTTTAAAGTTGGCTTACATCTTTGTTCGAGTGAGTAGAATATTTTGAACAGCTTCAATCCTCAATTAGATCAGTGTCACAATTTACGCTTCGGTTTTAAGTTCCCGTTGTTTATAGCAAAGGTAAGTTAAACTGTAGTTGTCATCCCTTTGTAACAATATGGATGTATAGGCGATTTAATCGATCATTACAGAGGCGGCGTTTTATTTGTCGGTCGAGTTCGATATTTAGCCGTATCTCTCCAGGATCAAATCGATTGACATTTCTGGCAGCGTTGCCAAACGGGTCTTAATTGGAAAGTACTGCGATACTAATAGTAACGTCAGCTAGATCTTTCTTGGCAGAGAAACGGCTTGATGAAAGAAAGAATCCGAGCGTCTTGTCTTGCTGGTATCTTACTGCATTCATTCAACAAACATTTGACAGTCCACTGGAGATGTGGTGGACCAACTTCTTGCCAACTGGATTTAACGCTTCAATGAAGTGGATTATATATACCTCATTGAAGCGTTAAATTGTCAATCTATGTATATATATATATATATATATATATATATATATATATATATATATATATATATTAATAATAGACAACTAAAATAATAATAGAACGATGTCTTAGAGTATCTGTTGACAATTCATTTCATGTAGGAGTTTGTGTGTCTTAGACACTGCAAAGCGTCAGACTCAGTTGGTACATCGTCGCAGGCGATTGATGTATCTCGACCGAGGATCTCGAGTCGATCGAAACGGTCGGCTATAGTTAAAATAAAACAACTACGTGTTATTCTTTTCGTACGATTATTTTTTTCATTATTTCAAATAATTCATAATTCTAACAATTTAGTTCTGCCTTAGACAGGAAGTGCTAAGAAATCTAGCAGGCCCGTTTATTAGGCGTCTTGGATAGATAAATTCAAAAGGCAAATAACAAAAATCTAATTATTATAGCAATTTCGTCATTCTGGAAACTGAGGCCTCCTCGAAAACTGCGAAACGGCTTATTTTGCTTAAGGTGTTTTAATTGTTTCCTATTATTACTTAGCAATTGTCTACCTTGTATCAGTATCTTCCATTCTACGTAGGGTCACCTTGATTATCGGGTTACGCATACGTTGTTTCGTAAGCTTCATTAGCGATCAAGAAGAATGAACGACGAAGATCGTCATACGATAAACAGCTGTTGCAATAGAAAAATAGGATCCGCGTTGAGTTGCTGAAAGTTAACGACGCCCGCAAAAAATCGCTTATATTCGGTGTGCAACTGTGTAGAGATCTGCCAGGGCTCGTGTGTGTCGTTGCAGAGGGCTACGAGGTCGCAAGTACGTTACTGAATATGAACTTCTAATCGAAACTGTGCTGGTTGTATTCAAGGTAATCCAGGTGTTTTATTCTGACGTGGTCAAATATAAGGGTGTTTTTTTCTGGCAGGAAAATGGCGGCGATAGTATTGTTCCTTTATTTAGTTCTGCCGCATCGCGTAAGCTACACACCCGATGATGAGTCCACGCGCATGTTTAAACAATGGCGACGGTTCTTGCCGTGATTATTGCTCTAACTATCGTTGCAGCTGTCGTACGCCTGTATAGGGTAGTGCTGTCCAATTCTATTGTGATGCATTTATTAATGCCTTTTCTAAAAATACGATCATTTCCTCTTGCACTTTCAAGGTCAATTCTACGTAAAACGTTTGCTTTATTGCGCGCCTATTATTGCTGAGTTGTCTATAGTAAGTTGGATAATATAGGCGGTATTATAGGGGATCAGCCAGAAACGGCTAAAGGGTTGAATTCTATTCTATGTTATACTATAACCACTTACAGTAGAAAAAAAAAGTCAGTGAGATCGTGGGCTTACGTCGCATACACGGCTATTGTGGAGTCGCCATTGCGGATTACCCTCCCGCCCTCTTTTAACAGATAGTACCGTTCTAAAAAGTTATCCTCTCTATTTTTCGACTGTAAGACCGAGTTATTTTTAAAAAGTTTTTGTGAAGGCTGCTGCGAGGAAGTTAGGTCGTGTTCGATATCGATAAGTTGGCGATTTACCAAATATCACGTACGTAATACCCATAAGTTAAGTGTATATATATATATATATATATATATTTGTTTTTATCTCTAATTAGGTAACTGTGATTCTAGAAGAAGAAGTTCTATTTTAAGCCTTTTGCTTCTCGAGCTTTCAGTGACTGGTACATTAGATCATGACGCGCAGATGCGAACCATTAAGCTACAAGCTATAGGAATTTTCGACAAAGATTTTCTAAGTCATTAGAGCCCAATGGAATTCAACGTGGAAACTTGTGAGAGAATCTGCTTTTAGATCGCGCGAATTGCCCATGTTGAGGATCATTTAAAGTCATCAAATCAAACGTGAACCCGGACACCTAACATGCACCGACTTGTGCTTCTTTGTATAGCAGAATGTAGCACAAGCGTGATGCAATGCGACAAACAAAAGTATTCGTCTGCACAAAATGTTATCCAACCGTCCTGACCATGTGAGCATGCAGATATCCGACAACATTTATTTAGATCATTGAAATCCCTCGCCAATCATCGCCTAACAATTGCGGTCCGTGACCCGGTTGATTCATTTCGTGTGCCGTCTGTTCACACAATCCTGTGACTTTTACCGGTGCAATTATCTTTGTTCATTCTCTTCGATTACAACGACATTGTAATTATGGTAGGAAAACGTAACAAAACAGCGAAGAAAACGGCGACCCCAAACCCCAAATGCACAGTCCTGCCACACTGTAGCAGAATGTAAAATGCACAAACTAATATACTATGGAACTCGTACTATCAATTTAATGAAAACGATTTACGGTAAACAGCTGTTTTTGCGGATGCGGCGAAATAGCGCATCCTTGACGTGTGCAGGGGCTACCCAATTATTCTGCAATCCCTTTTTACTCCCACCCTACAGAAGTAACAGTGAAGACTAATACTCTGTATATTATACAACGAACGCAACAAGAATTCACCCCATATGTGCGTCTGTGTACGTGCGTGTGTATGTGCATGTGCATGTGCCTATTTGTGCGTGCAAACACCAAGAAGACAATGCGTTCGCACGAAGTACTACGAACGCTATTTTCGTTGTTGGCGGCGACTGAAGTCAGAAATTAAGAGACGAAAATTCTTGTAGGGTTTTACTTTTGGATCACGTTAAATCTGATCAGGTGGCCACTATAGTGGGCCACGTAAATGCTGCTTGTCGACTCGAACGTCACAGACAAAACAACAGGAGGCAAAAAGTATTACGCCTCATTTGCTCACGTGCACTGGCGTATGTTGTCCGTGCTTTTTGAAGATTCTTGTTTTTATCACCTGCTTTTTTCGCACTCATTCAACAACTGTCCCACGGTGCTAACAGATGAAGTATCAAATATTTTATTTGGGGCAGTTTAATGTGAAACCATAATAGTTGATCAACGAAGTCGATCAAAGAACGATTTCGGTTATTTATACAATAGATCCAACTGTAAAAGACGCCATTTAAAGTGGTTGAATAGCACTTTCGGTGACATAGTAGTAATCGTGGATCGCTTGTTCAATTATACAATTGAGGGCAATGAATAAAGGGACATAACTCGCAAACTTTTCCAAATAAAAAGACTTGTATATACCTGTTGCAGCATTCGCAGATAACTTTAACAGCAACTTACCACTGACAGTCGTATGTTGTGGTTGATGGCATGCTTGTCTCATGTACGTCTCGTCTCTAGTTAGCTGAGTTGCATAGTCATTGTAAAAAAGAGACAAGACAGACTTGTAGGCCATAAGAGGGTTGAACTGAAAAAGAGGAAAATAGAAACCTTGACGGGACCTAATGCATGTAGCATCTGTGCTCGTTTTAAGCTAATACAGAGTGGTCTAGCACACATTTTGAATGGCTAAAGCTTCAACTTATATTTACATATAATTAATATCTAAATTGCCAAGTAACATCGAATGTATAACTCTTTTACTTACCATAGGTATTTAGAAAATAATTACCGTCTTGATCAATACGCTGCTAATCACAATAGGCGCAAACCTGAACAGTCGTCTCATTCGGTATTGCAGCTCATTCTCGTTCCGTTTCGGCTTCTAGACCCTATAATGTCACCGGCCTTCTAACACAGATTTCATCTTTAAGGTACCTAAGCAAAACGGGATTTATTGACCCCCCCCCCCCCCCAGATCCTAAGAATAGGCAGGGTATGTTATGGACCTTTCTCCACCCGTTTAGAAAGTTTTAATCCTATATATAATAATACCTAATAATAAAACAGATATGTTCTTATATCATAATGAATACGTACAGATATTCTATCTCGTTGCAGGCAAAATTCGCCATTCTGACCAGAGTATTTTTGGAAGATGTGGTAGAACAAATTTTCCTACTAACATCAGGTAGTCGGCACAAGTCTGCTTGAAATAGGGGGCTATTTTTGTCTAACATGTTGGTTTACAGGCCATTAAGTGCAATTGTACTGGTTGATTGTTGATGACGTTTAATTGAATCTATAACTTTATCTCTGAAAATATTGATTTTCATAAGTTGTACACCGTGTTCATTCATAGGGTCAATTTTTATGGATAGCATGCACCGTTCTAAATTACGATAGACACTGAATTTGCTTTGATTTTATTATCTTTCCTATAATCTTTCTTGGGTCTCTAGCACGTTGACTGTGAACATCCTGGACAGTTTTAATTTAGAAAAATTTTATTACTTATTTTATTGGCTGTAGGTCGCACAGGTGGATCAACCTGAAACTTCCTACGATATTTCTTTCGAACTTCCGCTATAAAAATTACCAATAGCGTTTCAAGATTAATTCTCTTTGCTAAAAAGCTAAAATATTTCTGATCGATTACACCCTGAGAAGAAAAACAATCAACCTGTTAAACAATGCATTTTTGGGACACCCTGTATAATTAGACCCACTTATCTAGCTTTACGTACATTTAAGCTCGGTCTGCCAATGCGCGATTTCACACAATGCAATGGAGTCCCGCTCGTTCTTGGATTAGCTCTATTATAGCAACGATGTCTTCGAGGTCATCTTCTTTAAAAAAAAAAAAGCCCACTTTGATCCTATCTGTGGGTATTAGAAAACGGTCAACACGCCCATACTTGGCCTACAAAATATGTCCATGATTTTCAAAAGACGCCTCTACCCGTAGTAAAATTGGGGTCCGCTTTGTAGTGTCAACTATTCGTATAACGAGTCAATCGTATGTTGAAGCTTCTATAGCCCTCTGTATTTTAACGCCATTAAAGCCTTACGGAGTAGTTAGCTTTGGCTTAGATATCTCCGATTCATTTGATTAGGTAATATTTATTATTATTAGCCTAACAAATTTCTCGATCGATTGCATAAAAATAATTTTATTTTCTATAAATTTAAGAAATTGTGTATTAATTTACTTTTATTTGATAGAGGGGATGCTGGTTAACTCTCAACACGCTGTACCCACGGGACGTCTTCAAATGACTCGGATACACTTTCAACTGAAATAACCCACCTATTACCACGAAGTCTCACTCACTGAATGATTAGTTGTATATCTATCCACCGGTGCATTCTTACAAAAAGCGATAATAATATGATGGTAAACCGATTGTTTTAATTAATGTGATATAAAAGATTCTGCTGATAATCATTTCTATTGAAAAATACCTACGGGCCAAAATTGACGCCTACCTAAAGTATTTAAGTTATGTGAACTTGAGCACGCTTCGTCGGCAGGACGTTCTAACCGGTACCCTTTGGTGCTTAGGTGGTCCAGCTTCACATTACCTTGTCCAGATTTGTTTGCGTGTCTCGGATGGAACTCTACTGTTGAGTTTTTTTGATAGTAGAACCAGCCAGCCCGGGTTAGATTTCTTAATAAAGATGGTTAGCTACTGCCGCGTTTTAAAGACGATCGCTGTCCCTGTACTTTGGCTGTACACGTTGCAGGATAAATTCTCAACCAGTATAACTAAGAAATATCAACTATATTTAGCAGTGAGATACCGTCGTAACAGCGTCGGGGGGCAACAGACTGCACGTTTTGCTCCCTATCTCATAAACGGTTTTCATGCAGAAGGACAGAAGTAATATTTGTTTCCCTATCTGTGAATTATAAACCTTTTCCGAATTGTGTTGTTGCCCTCAGTCGACAGACGAAGAGACCGCTTCATAGAATCCGCTTAGTCCAGCTAAAATAGCTAAACGCACCCAAAGCAGACTATTTAATCTACGATTAGTTTTATAACAACATTGATCGTTAGCGTATCTGTTGTATTGAAAAATGTAGATTTTATTTATTTGTCCGATTTCAGTGCTACAACTGATCAGTAACTCCGTAAATCTTCAGTCCGATCTATGCCACTATAGATAGTAACGAGGGTCATTCCTAAACAGGCGAATAAGGAAAAATGATAGACGTCTAGTCGGGGGACGCCCTAAACACGAATCGCTTCTACGGGCCTAGTCAAGCACTTTTGCAAATTTGATTCGATACTCATGGTGGCTGTTCGTGCGTCATCTGTATAAACTATGTAAAGCAGCTATAAAAGACGATTATTCAGCGTGCCGCGAAGAAAACGTAATGCCATCGTGACAGCCTAATCAATTTAAAAAAATTGCCACCCTTTAATTAAATAAATAGTACATACTACGATCAGTGGGTTGACTTATTTATTGATCGTCTATTTGCTGAGATAACGCAAAATACTCAGTACACAGCTGTCAAACAAACGCGTAAAAATGACTAGTTCGCTTCTAGTGAGCGAGTCGTATGGTATCGCTATGTCGTTTAGTATGCAACCCTTATGGGAAGATAGAAGGGCTAGCCATATTAAATGATGTATGATTTTTAAAATCCTCCTTACTATTGCACTCTAACGAAAACTAATAAATAATTTAATTTTATAGGGTTCTGAAAATGCCTCTAGATATTATCTGGTATCATGGTGTCCGTAATTGTTACCGCTTAGTTCGCTCATTTGTTCCTATGGATCTCTTTTATTTCTATTCTTCCGTGAGGTACGTAACCACAAGGGAGCTACTATGCGAATATGTTGCTTGTTCGCTAATTTCTAATGAAAAAGATTAGTTTCCATAAAGTTACATTTGGAAAAACTGTTTGTTCGGTGTAGTATACAACCTCCAGAGGTGGCCTCTACCTACTACCACTACCGCAACCGCATTGTGTAACTTGCTACTGTTATTATAGTTTGTGTCCTAATACACAGTCATACCATCTCTATATATATATATGTTGCTCTATAACGTGTTGTTGACTTAGGTCTATCTTAATATGTGATAAGGGTTGTTATATGAGCTAGAATGTTCAGTACCCGCCTTAGTCGACTATATAGGAGTTACCGCATTCAATACACTGACCGCAAGCTTTTGCGAGTTGTTTGTCTTTACAAATTTCTCTGCTTTTGCGTCGTCTTGTAGTCGTAAAGACGAAACGCCGAAGACTGCTCATGCTCACAGGAGGACTGTCTCTTATGCAAAACAAGTAAATACTCCCAATTTAGTATTGGTCATATCAACAGCGTCGCCTACATATGACGACAGGTTATTCGAGCTTCAAGGGTTGACAACCTGTCGCTAGATCAGGAATGGAAGATAACACTTTCTTTAGTCGCAAAACAATTTGCGTGTCTAGGGTTGACGCGTGGCCGTCACTGGACTTCAATCACAGGTAGCCGAAAGGATGTACAACCAGCAAATTGAATTGGCAGAACTGCCTATGTCAAACGCATATCAGAACATGGAGAAGTCTCAGATCATTATCACTAGTGAGCCCGTTCCATGGCAGGCCGTACGAAACTTCCTACTATTGAATTATGTTGAAGTGCTAATTCCTCAGGCCTTTCACTGTTTAACTACAATGCTTTACTGATTACTCTTAGATCCTACACACGTTGCTCTAAATGGTGCGTTCCGGTTACTTCTGCTGTTCGCATACGGCCGCCAAATCGTCCAACATTATTTTATTTCTGCTTTCTCTCATACCAAGTAGCTAATGCTTAGCGCCATCGTTCGTAATTAACCACTAATTGTCGATTTCACATACGTCGACTTCTTCATCTTCTTTTTGGGTGCTATCTGGCTGGGCTTCCTGCCACTCCCTTGTTCGTGTGGCTTCTTCCGGAGAGTCCTGGAGCTCCAGGTCGTCGGCTTCATCGACGGCTATTGTCACCTCGTTGTCGTCGGAGTCGGCAGGGGATGCCGGACGTATCGCCAACGGCGGCGGCGACCCGGAGGGCAACGTCATCTGAGGCGCGATCGAAGCAGCGGCGGTAGCTAATGCCGTTGAGCTAGACTGCCGAAGAAAATGTGAATTCCACAGGCCCAGCCAGTGAACTGCGAGACGGGAGTGAAGATCCAAGTTAAAGCGAGTCGGATCGGAAAAACTCGAACCTGTTTATGGATACAAAGGAAATTATTAGACAGAAAGCTTATACAACTTCACTACCGAAAACCGAAGCGATAAAGCTAGTGTCTTTATTCTCTTATGATAAGTGCGAAGTTGTGACGACGCACAAATGTCTGTGATGCAATATCTATTTATCATGTCGTTGTTCCACACCGTTCTTTTGCGTTATCCCTAAATAGGTTCTACGTTCACTAGATGCCCTACAACTAGACATCCGCAATGTCCATGTTCTCATAGCTTTTTGTTGCTTACCTTGCGTGGTAGACCCGCTTTTGGCATCGCCCACTGCTGCCGCCGCCGCCGCCGCCGCCGCCGCTGTTCCAGGTTGCTGTCGCCGGGCCGATTGCGGAAGCGGCTGTTTTTGTTGCTGTTTTTCCTGCTGTTGTTGAACCTGGAGGATTGCGTCAATAGAGAAGTTCTTCGAATTTCGCGCTGCCGATGAACCGAGCTGATGTCCGAGGGAGCCAACGACGATTCCGGCAGATGAATCTGAAGACGCCGGCGATCGAGAAGACCGTTCCTCACTACCACTCGTCTGAGGGTGAGGAAAATAAAAGTCAATAATTCTTATTGTAGTGAAGAAAACTGGGACTTGATTCTCATATAACTGAGTTAGTATTACATGCGAAAAAATTTAGCTAGCCAACTCTGTCGCATCTCTGACATCATCTATCATGTACACATATTTACAACTGTACATTGTAGACTATGTGATAATTTATTGATTACACCTTGAGACGTCCAAGTTCGCTTATCTGATATCCTTTGATATTATTTCCTCAATTTGAACGAACAAATACGAGAGTTAAAGTTGTATGTCTAATTGACCCGTTTATCCTTACCGACAGACTCCGGATGGTAAAATCGTGAGCCTGACTTGGAGCTAGCGCAGCTAGTGAAGGACCTAATGGGCCAGAAGTCGGTGGTCCTCCTAAAGCTGCTCCGCGCATTAAGAAGAAAGGACTCACGAACGGACCATTTCGGCTCGACAGCGGAAGAGAAGAAGCTTCTGTAATGAAATGTTAGTACCCGTGAGGGAATTAGTTCGATATTTTCTGATGTTTTTAAGCACAGCTATCATAGCTATGCTTCGCCATTCGTTCGCATACGGATATGGAAAATACCTGTGTAATTAAAAAGTTTTATGGACAATTTTCCATCTTTTATTTAATTACGCCCAGCTTAAAGTCAAATATATTCCTAGTATGGTACATTATGGCAGTATCCAGCTGTGGAGCCCAGGTACCATTACAAAGTCTTAGCATACTGGCACGTAGTGCCTGTAACGTCCGTTTCTGTTAAATTTCGATATTCTGGCGTCTGAACCGATCGGCATAATTCGGGCCATATTATAAATGTTCGCTGCACCTTTAATCAGCTAAGCTGAACTCAAAATGGAGCTAACTGGATACAGAGAGAATCGTTTGATTATAGTCCGTTTTTATGTTTCCATCAGGTGAAGATCCAACTGTCCGGTGCTATCGTAACATCGCTATCGAAGGCACAGATGCCTTCGCCCTACCCACCGTACAATTCGACGTGCCCACTTCTGTTTTCGAACTTTCAAACATCATAAGACCAGAAAACCTATCTATCTTCAAATCGCCCACAAACTGCAGTTTCGAGAAGTCTTTTCTTAACGTTATCTATAAAAGGAGAGAACCACATTGTACTTAGGCCTCTAAAGCAGATAACATTAAAGTGTATACATTAATTTCAGGTGAACAAAATGCTCACCGACTTTTTGCTGAAAGCTTACAAATGTGGGCTAATGCGGGTAGGGCCTCGAGAAACAGTGCTCGTATGTTTTCGAGGACCGAAATTAGGATCAACTGAGTAACATACATCCGGTGTACGATTCTCATCGATTCCCGTTTCAGCTGAACATGCCACACACGTAGGATCCAAATGTCCTTTAAAAGGCAACATCTTCCAGACATTTGATGTTTTTAGCGAACAAAGGCCTGAATATACACACATCGAGCTGTCATACAGACCTTGGCGTATGTCCTTTGATTTCGAAGAAGCTACGCGGCGTTCAGTGTACGTATGGCGTGCGACATAGATTGCTTGGCAAGATGTCGGCTAAGGCAGCAGGGATATGGCAGCTGACTGAATTAGTTAGAAGTAAAGATATGTTTGACGTGATGTTTAACCTGTGAGAGAGCCGAGAGGGATGGCGCATATCCAACAACAGGTGAATGACGTTTATTCGCGGCGTATAACAGGCCCAGTAAACTGACGTGAAATAATTTAATGTAGAACACTGGACTTTTGTTTAGATAATGATGGTCTTAGTAACGACAATGAGAATAACAACAGCAGGGCTCCTGAGTTATCCTCGTAATGAGCAAAAATCACCTTGTACCAGGGTAGTGCCCCAACTATTTCTGAATAGACATGAAGCAAAATTTCTCGTGATAGCTTCATCAAAAGCAACTGCGCCTCCGCTTGATGTTTACTTCCCCATTTTTCCTCGTGGTCTAGGGAACGAAAGCGCATTCTCACTATGAGACGCATGTTCTATACAACAATGGCAAAAACAACTTTGCTTATTCTCGAATGGAGACGTTAATAACTGAGATCAACTTGTCTTTAACCTCCAGGTGAGGAGGATCTAACAGAGTGATGGAATACACAACACGACCCCACTGGTGACCTGCTAAGGAAACGGTAGGTCATGATAAGGCGGCGCCATCACGATCCACTAATCCCAGGCACAGCAGACTTTTCATGCTCAGAGATTGCTAAATCGTCTTCATCCGGTGAGCAGTAAAGAAGAGAATATGACCGAGCTATCGTGCGGCAAATTCACAATGGGGTGTTTCATATCGCGCCTACTAGCAACATGAAAGTTAAAGATTTACCAAAGTTCCCAGTAGGATTGAGAAACAGGTATTACTGTTTTGAGGAGCTCGTCAAGCGACCACCGGAACGTGAAATAACATTGACATAATTTCATTTTCTCTGTCTCGCTGATTATTTGCTACAAACGCATACAGTCAAGTATATAAATAGTTAACGGGATAGCTAATAGAGCTAAAAGGCAGACAGAGGCGATGTACGCTCCATTAAAGCAGGTGCTGTTGCTCTTATGAACCAAACTTTATTATGCTACAAGTTGTTATTACGGGCAAAAGTTTTCATGTACGGAGATTGTAACCATTTAACTTTAAACCTCACTCTTCGTCTGCGAAAGCTCTCCATCAAATTAGATTATGAGAAAAAATATTTTCTGCCAACATAGGCTTATATAACCTTTAGCCTTTTGCGAAATTTTACAGCCTGCGTGACCCTGTTTGAATATTTATTGAAGTCCGTTATTGTAAGGTTGAACCCTATCGACTCGAATATTCATGCAGAAGCCGTACTTCCCATGGCGCAACGAAGAAGGACCGATACGAATTTATTTCAGATATGTAAAACAGACATTTTAATTTACCACATGTAAATGCACACCATTGCTATAGGCTCAATTACATAATTCACAGCACAGATTTAGGAAACGGTTTAATCAGTCATAAAACAATTCAGCAAATCGGCAACTATTATATATTTAGTACGATTCTATTTCCGTAGAAATTTAAAAGTAAGATTAAGCTTTACTGGGAAAGCGGGAATAAGGTAGAAGCCCCTCAGAGTAAAAGATTTCACTTGTTCTCATGGTGACATAATCTATATAACCAAGATAGAGCAAGGTATAGCGTTCCCACTAAAGCCGGCTCGCTCGCTCGCTCACTCACTCACTCACTCACTCACTCACTCGTAAAATTGCCGCCTTGCGCCTTCAACACGTGTCCCAAATACCCCCTCACTTGCCCCGCCTTCGTTTTCACTTGGCCGCTTACACGCAAATGCTAAAGGAAATGACAAAGTCCTAAACGGTAGAAAAGGCTAACGAAGTAGCGATTCTCAAGAGACTTGCCAGGAGGACTGTGTCAAGCTGGGTCAATGATAGCCAATCAACGCAGCGGACTGACTGACTGACTGACTAGCAGAAGAATCAACAATCTCGGACGAGGGTGCCAAAGTCAACAGAACATGCCACTGAAATAGAAGCGATTGAGGGATAAAGCGGGCATCCAACCAATATGATAAGCCAATCAGCGACCCATTCTTGTGGAAAAACAGCCGTATGTGTCAGCAAATGAACATTAAGTGCGTCGTTTGGTAGTGAGTAAAGACGCTGCAATAAACGATGAACAGCGCCATGGAAACGACGAGTTTTAAACAGGCAAGACAAAAAAAATCTCTAATTGCCAACGCCATAGAGTTAATTGAGAAACAAGACTTTTCAAAACAGGCCATTGAGAGCCTGCTGTGTTTGTATTTCTGTAAATCAAAAGCGTGTTCGACTTCCAGCTGGGAAACAAACAAATCATTTATAATTCAATAAAGTGCGTTGGTAAAGCTTCGATTAGGTCAGCTTTTTCAGCTATCACCTATCCTACAATAGAAATGCATGTGAATTTTTCCGCTAGGGGATCTTAGTGGCTTTTAGTCGTTCCCGTAAGCGTATACCCCTTTTTCTAGACGTAAGGCATTTTGTATCAACTACTACATTCTACGAACAAATTGTTGAATAACGCACAGTCACTCCAGCTGATTACCAGACCGGAAGTCGCTTTATTAAAGCGATCGTGAGATTCAAAGAAGGCGGCAATAAAAATAGTGGGAATAATACTTGCAGCCACATCTATACGACAAAACATCTTGATCAAATGGTTAAGTGTCAAATAATTTTTGAGGCATAAATCATCTAAAAATGACATAGACGACTATGCATAAGATACATGTTATATATATATATATATATATAAATTACGTATCATATAATATTTATATATTTAATAACAGTATTACATGAAGACGCCACATTCTGTCGAACAAATGTCTCAAGGGAATACACTTGAAGCAGATCGCTTGAACAGCTCAATTGTAGCGAGGGGGTAGACAGATCTCCGACGATCAACGAAGAATATGAAGTTCTGAGGGTCGTCCACACATTCTATCAGAAGTGGCGGCACGTGCAAAGCGTCCCGCCTCTGGTGATGTAAGCGTGTGGTACGGATACCGCGTTGCCGCGGATACCGAGTTCATTGAGATCATCGCGACCTGGCTAACTCTGATAGCTACACCTCAGTGCGTCCAGCAGGTCGGGCGACAAGCCTGAGCTGAAGAGCTGAGATTAGCTTGATAGGTGAGCCTGCTGGACATTTACACACAACGCCAACTAGAGCCTTTACATTTGAGGGGTGTTCAGGCGTCACAGCATTGTGCGAACTCCAGAGAAAGAACAGCCGTTACGATGAGATGTAACGTTGTTTAAGCTTGACGAAATATGGTTGACCACTTAATCCTGTCTATACAGACTGAAAGACTTTTTTTCAAATGGATGCTTGTATTGGGAATGTTGTGTTTAACGAAGTAGGAAGAGTACACAGAGAAGATATTAGCAACCTGCTTTAATACATCTGAGTTTACTTGTGTCTTTTTCCAGTAAAAAAAAATTATATAGTAAACAATTAAACCACTATAACTCGAAATCAAAGCATATTCAAAACGGAATATCTCAGTAAGCTTTAGTGACTCAATGAGAATTAGGGAACTGTTTATAGTGGCCCGGCGCTAGCCGGCCCGAAAATGCTGTATTTCAAGTTCTGTCGCTACACAAGCTAACCATACGTTTTCGAGGCAGCAGTACAGTTCATAGTTACAACTTTCTCACACGCCTCTACTAACGCAGTTTTCCTTCTTTAAAGCAGTTTCGTCGCCAGCGACGTCGTACAGAGCGCTTACCCGGAACCCCAGCCATCTCCCTCGTATCCTGCTGTCGTCATAATGCGCTGCCGCGGTTCTTCGGCTCCGCCCCATCCTTCGCGGCGCACTCGACCCCTCTGACGGCGCGGCCAAAGGACGGGAGACCCGAGAGATACACTCCCCAAGTGAGAGCTTACCGCCAAAGTTGACTTTACACTAAACGCTGGAATAGGGAGCACTACGCCTACCGGCAGCTTTGGCCAGATTCGCTGCCATACTGACCGGCATTGTGCCAGTAACAGCACTCTTCTTTTCTGGGACATCAGTTAGTGATGGGGAAGCGAGAAAATGGTGCCGTTGACACAGTTCCCTAATTGTGGTAATCGGTGGCACAAACGGCCCTGCCCAGTCCGACAACGCAGGCGACGAATGGCGTACCATCGTCAGTCATGGACCGTACGGCCCCTGCTACCATAGGTGTAAATGACTGTCAAGTCAAGCGTTTCCTGGGAAATCAAGTGGATCAAGGAAGAAATAAAACTGGCTTGACAAAACAGCAAGATCCAGGGGATTAGGAGCAACGTCCTTATCCGTCAGAACACTCAGGTTAGCAAGCGTCTAAGCTGCTATAACTGCAAAAGTAGCAACCATAAACGCAACCTAAACTCCAGTAGCATTCTCCACTTATACTTGTTCTATCCGCTTTTCCTTTGACTCTAATAACTAATTACTGTTATTGTTATTATATAGGATACAGTAGGTCTACTTTTCAACGGTTGCTTTTTAGAAAAACATGTGCGATACTCAATGCAATGCGAACACGCTGATTAACGAGGTTGGTGGGGTTTTCGAAGGCAACACCTTGGTGTATAGAAACCGATTGTGGTAATTATATATGTGTATAGCTATGAATACACGATAGGTCCCTTGCGAAACTTTATCGATTAATCTGATCCGTTATTGAGAAAAGAAAGCATTTTACCTGCGCTTTGTGGTGATGATACAGAATTTCTAAGGTCAAGTCCCGCGAACGATTGATCCTGTCGTTCAACAACAGCGCTCTGCTGGATCCGTTTCAAGTTATATTGTCTCCGTTGTCCGCGTCCTAATATCTGTAAAGTTCAAAGTCAATATGTATGAAACAATGCATAAACTTCTCTAGGTTGCTTTAAGTCGCTGAGCAGAATAAAAAAATATAGCTGTTTTATCTTCATTATTTGTTTGTTTGTGTTTAGCAACTTACAAACATAACGAGAAGAGTCGAAACTAGAAGCCAGGGCAAGTCAGATATCAACAAGACGAGACGGTGTGAATTTTACGTGAACGTATCAGTAAAGAAGTTTGAGTGTAAATATAAGGTTAAATCTATTGGCTGTGAACCAGAAATGGAACTGAATAAGATATGAGTAAAACTTTAACTTGTTACAGGAGGTGGATGCGAACATTTAGCTTAATAGCGTCGCCGCCCGCGTATATTCGGGTCATATACTCGTCGGGGTCATGTAATATAACTGAATGTAACGTTTTTTCTTCACAAAATGCAATTTGCATTTAGTCAGCTTTTGAAAATGTAGCTTCGAAGCAGTCGAAACTGTTGTACAAACACAAAGCGGTTATTTTACATGTTTTTTTTCCTTTAACAAAAGTTTAATGAAATGCGAAAAAAAAAAACAAACGGTAGCTCAGCTTTTGGACTTTGGACAAAGGAAAATCCCAGGAAGGATGAATTCTATCCAGTTTTTGGCCCGTATGCATCTAATAGACTGGGAGACCCTGAGATCTCTCGCATCTAAAATGAGCGTTTCGTTGCTAGAAACAACAAGGTGGTCTATATAAGTGTCTTTTTCCCCTATATAAGTGATTTTTATTTTCTCATAAATAGTGAAACTACAAGCATAGAATATGACTCGTGCGTCACCATGGTGCCTAGCAGTTCCATACGTGTGTAGAAACTTTTCATTTCAATGGCAAAATGCATTCAATAGAATGGCCGTTTACTTGGTACGGAAGAACGCTAGCAAGGTTAAATAATATTCCTAAAAAATAGAGATATAACGTACAGAAAGTACAATTGATCATCATAGCCATATCGCAACCGGCTCTCGCTTAAACATAGACGCAGTTCATCTGTATGCCTTGAGCATCGAATAAGAATGAGCTATGATTACTGAGCTCTTAGTTTAAAAGATGTTTCCGAAACGCACCTTAGCTCTCTGATCGTGTTAATAAATACATGTAAAGGTTTTCGGACGACTAGATCCGTATTTTGGCTAGAGGTCCGAAGACACATTCGCGCGCTGCGAATACCAGCCCCTTTCTATTACACCAAACGCTTAACTAATAGTATATAACCAGCCATAACTATATGCTCGCCTTTAGTATTACCTAATAAAATAAACAAATGCCTGAATAAAATTCGATTGGTTAGTCTCAAGCTTCAAGTAACGAACGTTTGTTAGCAACGTATGTATCTTCGATAGGCAGTTATTCTTTTGTTCAATAAAATAGTTGACTTTCGCCCCCTTTAGCGCAAAGAAAAACACCGAATTCAGCGGCTAAGCGAGCTTGGTCGAACTGTTTCATTTTGATTTAACAATAGTGCATTATAGATGTATCGCTGTCGTTCAGTTAGATAGCCACCTTTCCTTTTGGGCTTCCAGTAGACCCAGGCTTAATAGAGCCGGTTTCGTAGAAACGTGTTAAGATCTTCGATACGCAACCGTGTGATACGAGCAGCTGCCTCGAGATATCACATGGTCGCACCTGTAATCAGAACTTAGAGTTAGCGCTACAGATTGCATAGCTCTGGAAATGCAATTTCTTGATTAATGTTGCTTTTAAAGTGCGGCAGGCAAAAATTTACATATTTAAAAATCACACATGCATTTTTCGCTATACACAGCACAATGTAACAACACCCCTGGTTCAGTAAACACTACATATAAGGCAGCAACTTATATTACTGCTAGTTTACATCTATGTATAGAGGTACGTACCCCCATAAGAGCTAGCTCCACAATTCTTCGTCTTATATAGTCAGGAAGTGGGCGACCGTTGATGAATACCCCTCCGAGCTGATTAATACCGGCTTGGCCTAAGAAACAGGTTTTTGTCTGTTATTCGTCACTTGCGGTACCTATCACTTATTAGATCACTGAACCCCTCAACTATACTTATTAAACACAGACGCAAAGAGGGGATAGAACTGCAAAAAGTTGAAACTCGCTATTCCTGCTTTAAACAAAATAACAATCGTATGCCGACTGAAAATATAAATAACTTCTTTTTGTATCAGAACTTCGATAAATATATGAATAAAGTGAGAAAAAACAAATATACACTGAAGTGGCCAGTAATGATTTTCTCCAGGTGCACTGCAAACATATATTTGTAGAATACGTTAGCTAGCTATAATTATCATGATCGTATCCCTGCCATTCGGTCGAATCTAAATACCATTGAAAAATGCCACTAAATGGTATATATATATATATATATATATAGAGGATTCAATTTTAGACAATACCGTAGGAAAATATGGAAATATTATAGGCAACTGAATCAAACTCAAGCCCCATTCACAGATATTACCATTCGTCAAATGCCATTTTACATACTGTGTTGTGAAAGGAAGTGAGAGTTTACTTCTTTCGACCTATTAACCTATTCTCCTAGGCTTCAACGTATCGTAGCTACGCTTTAAATCACGTATTTTCACTTCCCCAAATAGGTGATTCCAAACGAACGATGCCGTTATGCTGTTCAGGCATATTTGAAAGCGCAGAACTCGGAAAAAGGTCGCTCTGATGGCCGAAAAGTTGCCGCACAATATTTGGCTAGGACTTGATCACAAAAAATAAATTTTTTCTCTCGCTGAGAAATTTCGCACACCCCCTGTGTATACCTTTATATGTGTTCACACGGCTCACCAAACCTGTTCCGTTGCTATATCTCGAATGCAGGAAACATGTGACCACAATGTGTGTTCTGGGTGTTGGACCAAGGTACAGTTTACGAGCCAGCCAACCTTCAGATCAGCACCTCCATTCTCATTCCCCAATCTTCGACTTTAGACTTCTCCATCCCGACTTCAGACGCGAATTTACCTAGCGCAAATCAGCCATTATAGTTCAGCCTCAAAAATGGCTTCGTTTAGAGCTTAGCGGTAGGTGTTAGTAGAGCCTTTCGTCAACGAAGTACGGCGGACACCGATTGCGAGCTAATAAATTTTAACATCTATATATATATATATATATATATATAACAGCGTTTCGAGGCAAACAAGTGTGCTGTTGGGGTTATATATCGACGGTAGGCGGCTGTAGGTCACTCGTGGTACTTGGCTGGACTGGTCAATGAGCTGATTCTGTGCGGTACTATAGCTAAATGGACGGGGGAGCTTAAATTCGACCTAACTCGGATGCCGCTTCGCACTTCTATGTTTTGAGGTTTAAGCGGAGTTAGCTACTGGCCGGGGTCATTTCTTACAGTGAAGCGCTTCGTGTCAAGGCGCGGTGTGCGTTTTTTGGACTTCACGACTGACCGCACCTCATGAACTTTATGAGGTGAACTACTTGTTTAATGGGTGGATTAAAATATGTTCGCAGACTCAGCCGCTGTCTCCAGTCTTCAAACCTCAGCTGACCGAAGCCTTCTGTAGTCCGGAACAGGGAAAATATAAGTATTCTTGTAGGTGTTTACTGTGTTTCCTGCAACCGAGCGCACAATGCGCTGGACGAGAATTGCAGTCGGAGCCTGCAAAAATGAATAGCTGGTCTAGTTGCGCCATCGGCAGATGGGGGCATTACTGTACACAAACAAACGTGATAGGACGAAGCACGTACATATCAATGTTGAATAGGTCGATTTTAGGCGGATATTTACAGTAATGGGTCGCAATACCAAAAGCACGTGGCCTATTATCAGGAACTGGTACAGAAAATGTGAACCGAAAGTGACCATTTTTGTCGGACTCGTGTTTTTTTAACGTTTTTCGACTGTATTTATATGCAACTTCAGTTACAGTAAATTATTATTATTATTATTATTATACTTGCGAATTGTTTGCAAAAAAGAAAAATATTTAGAAATTAACCGAATTAAGAAGACTTATTTATCATGGTATGTTCTGTTTCTAAGAAAAACGTTTCTAAGAAAAAATCTGCTCAATAGACATGTTTGTCTACAAGTTTTTTTCGCATATCTTGGCTCAGTCGATAGAGTACATCAGCACGTTTAGACCGCTAATTATCTAGATGTGTCTATAGTTTACGGCTGTATTTAATAACATACAAATGTTCGATATCGCTTAGTTATTTGAGTCACTTCTGTTACTGTTTTGTACGATAGATGCCGAGCATGTAACTCATTTGAACAAGATTTTTATTAATAGCCTATCAATGAAGGTTTTTTTAGAAAGGACAAGCATTTTTGCTAATTATGTGTTATCTACTACTATGCATTAGAGACAAAATGCAGGAAAAAAGTCTCATCGTTTTTCAAAGATTTCGGTCTACTTCGCACACGTGTTCCTTTACCTGAGCAGACCTTGATCATGGGCATTCATCGCTTCAGTCAATACTTTGCCAATCGATCGTTATTTCCCACTGCTAGATAACTTAATTTGACTCTATTATATAGCACAAACTATTTACCGAACGGCCAGCCTTATACGCCAGCCCCCCAAAAAAATAAGTTGGATTCAAGGGATCCTTAAGAGTAGCCGATATTATAGATATCAATGTATTTTTAGGAAAGCAACGTCAAAGGATAGTCACATCTATACGATACGGTGAATTCTAAATTTACACGCACGCATTTAGCTAGTTCGTTATACGTACAAGTCGGGTGGGGCCCAATATATTTAGTGCCATCCGCCTCGTATTGGGCTAACGGTGACGAAAGGACTACCTAGTCAAAGCTAAGAGAAACTTGACTGGTTAGAAACATAATTTAGCGCGATAGGTCATTTGGGGTTAAGGACATGTAAGTTACCAGATGAACTCAATTAACCTAAATCAATACCGATAGAGCCATCAAACAGCGCCGAGTGTGGAAGTTTAATACCGAAAAAAGAACACTGCCACTCAAGATTAGATTTCCACTCACCGAATATAGGTCAAGATCAGGCCCGCCATAGGATTTGTCCACGATATAACAAACACTACGCATTTTGTGTGAAATAAAAGAAGTGACCAACTCAGTACTGTCAATGGGGTTCCAAAGATTGACCTACCACGTATCGTTACATGCTATTTGCGGCAATGAACGGTACATCGATTCATTGGCATACAACCTATCGTCCTGCCCTGGAGTTGTCGGACCGCGCTGGAATGGTCATTTGAAAGCAGGACGACATCGATAGGGTCGAAATTCTTCTAATCTAGCAGCTTTTTCAAGCCCTAAACCATTCAGAGTATGATCTACATTCGCTAATCAGACTTATTTATCGTATCATCATTCCTTACTGCAGGTAGCTGACTTTATATATTTGAGACACCTGCTGTGTTCCCCCTATTTACAGTCTATTCAATCTTCGAGTCTAAAACGAGATATTAGGTATTTTTTGATGAAGTTCAGTTGAAGCTAATCTGCCATTCATAGCACGGGGAATTCAGGTAACAATAGATGGACTATGGCGACGCTGTGAAACAATGCTATCACTACAAATCCTATGTGGTCCAATACCGATTCGTGTATCTACTTCAAAACCACCGCCAGCCCACAATTTCCGATCGAAAGGACTCACGATTTAGCTAGTATTCATGAGCGGCAAGCAGCGCCTACACTCAAGTAGACAACTAGCTTGAAGTTACCGTTAGCTCCTACTTGGCTCGAAGGTAGGCAGATGCTAATCTAGCTTCTCTAACGATCCATCGCGATTCTTCTGCCCTCAATATGCCTTTTCTATCATAACTGGTCCCCTTATCGACCACTTCCGCCTTAACGCAAGCGACCCACTAGTCCTATAAGCAGAGGCCTTATCGTGAGTAAGAAGATGCTGCTTAATCATGCGAGGCGACAAAGTCGGCTTCGGTTTTATTAAGGCTCATTTAATCCTCGATTCGTTTGTTCGATGGTGGGCGCTGGTGACTGCAGTGGCAGATGACCCCCCTAGAAAAGCTTACGTTTCAACATTCGAGTCATCACGATCGAGGGCTTGTAGATACAAATACAAATCATATAATAGTAGTCATCATGGCCACGACACTAGATGACACCAACATAACAAATGAGTGGATTTCATTCATACGTTGGCAATGTTAAAACTGATTGAAAGCAACATACAGGAAGTTTGCACTTATCGTAATCTCCGTCACCCCTCTGATTCCAAAAGAAATCACTAGCCAATAGGGAATAAACATTAAATAGAACATGTTTAAAAATCGCTGAAATGTTTTTCATTTCGGATGATGCGGCTATGATATAAACATTTGCGTTTGGTGCCACCACATGCTACACTGCCTCGTTCTCGGCTTCATTTGTTTTCTTCATCGAGAAAATGGCGCGGGTAAAGAACGTGTGCCTTCAGACAGTACTGATTTATAATTAACTCTCTGCTGTATCACGTAAGTCGCCTAAGCAGGCGTTTAATGATGCAGTAAAAAGCAAACAGTATGTAATCGTCTTTTTTTTTTTCAAATAAAACAGGTGTTAGCATTGGGTAAAGCAGCGCGAACGAGAAAATCGTTGATGACAATAGTGGCAATCGCGTCATAAAAAATCAAACTATTTTTTCATTCGTGGAAACGGTCGAGAACTACAGTTAGTGGGGTCCAACAAATCAAGCTGAGTTCAAAACAACTGCTACAGGCTACAGGGTACAGTATACAAACAATATAAGATCAATTGAATTGCGAAAAAGATACGACCCGTTAATGTTACTAGTCGTAGCTAATTATCAAGCAGAAATGCAGCCCGTAACCAGTTACTGAGCGAAATCTGTTTTTGACGCTAGTACAGCAAGTACGCAGAAGTACCGTAATCGTATGTGTAAAAAAAAAAACCTAACCTAACAAAAATATTCCTCGAACTAAACAAGAGCTCTAATTAAAAAACAACAGTTTTCAATGGCGCCCGACTAGCGCCCAACATATATAGCCCATGAAACCAGAAGAGTGGAGATTTATATACCCCAATGATGTAGCCTAAATAAAAAGCCTAGGACGTAACAAATAATATTCTATCACTTAGCTTACGGCTTAATACATCGATGTTTAAACAGCTCGAAATTACTATTCAATAGAATAGACATTGACGCACCGCTATTATCGCTTTATTTCGAACCTATTTTTCGCTAGGAAGGCTTCACCAGTAAACTACTAGCCAATGAGCTCGGACCTTTTAAAAATAATGACAAAAGACCGAACGTGTTCTACTTAGCTAATTTTACCTGTTTTATTGTACCCAGTCCAGATGATGTTAAGAAAACCTACGCAGAACGTTTACTAGCTCATATTCCTATAATTAATACCGAACGCTGGTTTGCAACGTGTTGAATTATAGAGCGAGTTGTGAAAATATTGATAAAGTCAATCTCAAAACGAAAAATCCAAACCATCTCAATTTCATTTCCCGTTTTTCTCTCTGTTTGATGAAAAAAAAAAAAAAACGCACGAAAACGTGTAGGAAGCTTCAGTCGCCTATTACAAACTATTTGCAAGAAAGGCTCATGCCTTATATATATAGTCCACTGTGACGCCCTACGCACTCCACAAGCATTATTTATTCCAAAAAGTAATTTACAGTAGCAGGAAAAACTTCATTATTGATATGACGACCATGATTACGAGAATAGTGAACTATGCAAGCGCGTGATATAATTCTGATTGTGATAGCAACAATAGGTATTACGGCTGTCATGCAAGACAGAACCAGCCAAACTGAGATTCGTTCATGAATCCCCACTATGTTCCCCCCCTCCCCCGCCCCCCCGCCGCCACTGAGATCCCAGCCTGAGTCTAGATTGGTTAGAAGGTACTCGAGAATAGGCTCCGTCCTCTTCCCCAAAACGTCTTTATCGATGAAGTACACGGTAGACTCTGCTGCTAGTATAGTGGCTAGCCCTATTCTTTGATCCGCGGTCGTTTTCACCGCGGGCCTTAGCCTTATTCGTCGACAACCGTCGTTCTCCGTTCTTTACCTGTCCTCGGCGTGCCATATATTTCTGCACACATAGAAAGAGAGTAGTATGTGTGAGGGCTAGCAAATCCCGTCGACGCGCCGCGATTCCACCTGCTCCACTGCACGCCATCTAAACAGCCATACAGTTGCGGTACCCTGTTTTATCCGCGCATCGGCGGAGAGACTTCATCGGGCGCAGCGAGAAGTTCCGCTCCTACCACAAAATGCTTCCATACATAGAATTCGAGGAGTCATCAGTATTAAAAAAAGTTGGTTGTTTCGTCTTATGAACAACCCAATACGGAACATTTGCATCGCCCCGTCTAATAGAAAGCTTCTATTCGTGTATTGGATGCCAGCGTTAATTTCTGCAGAGCTGCGGTTAGGATCTTTCAAGCAGTGGTGCTTTTTTCAATGCGACACTCTTCGCTGTAACCAGGGGACTTTCTATAGCGGAATAGTGAGGGCGGGCAAGACAGAACGCAGTGAGTCACCATGCTATAGGACGGTAGACAGAGACTTTCAGGTCTGGTGCTCGGCATCATATCGGAAGCCACTGCCTTGTCCTGTCATTCGTCTGCCTACGCCCATTTGATCGGGTAGGGTCGCTATTTTTACTGTGCCGAGTATGCACGCAACGCCTGGCGAAATCGAGTGAAATTGGCGTGGACGCCGATGAATTCGTTCTACCTGCCTCGTCTCTATACCACGAACAAGGTCCTTGTGGCCATAACTTCCGACACTGCTGGAAGACTGGCCAATAACGAGGTCGTTAATCTATTAAAGTCTATCGGTCGGAACACAGCCTTTATTCTTTGCGAAGACGACAATATAGTAATGTAGATATCCTGGAGGGATGATAAGATCACACGACGCACACATAATACAAACGTAAAACAATTTTTTCTTCGTCAAAGTTTGGAGAGGTAATAGGGTTACCATGCTATCACGTTTATTCGATTGGAAAGCGTTCTTTTATCTTATTAATTATGCAAAGGGCCTACGTTCCGACAGCATTATATATGTATGTATATGTGTATATATATATATATATAAATAAATGTTTCTATAACTTTCTTTTAGCCATTGTATTTTTTTGAAAGTTAAAAAAAAGTCAATTGGTTTGGCTACTAAGGCTAAAATTTGTCGGCCATGAATTGAATTTTATCGAATCTACAAGTTCATGTTTTAGAGAGCTCGCGTAACAGCTTCAACCAAGTACCACTATAGCGGCACTAGATAGATCGTTCGTAGGAAATTATACAATACCTTATGAACGGTTCCGCTAAGATTTTCTAAATAGTGGAGATATTTCTAAAGGAAAATGAACCCATTCTTTAAGGCAATCCTTGAATTTGAAATTTATTCGAAAGTAGCCATTGCGATTTTCGGTTTCAGTTATCAGAGGATGCGCCGAAAATGTATCTATCAGAAGGAAAAAGGGAATGTATATCTTGATACGGGACATATAAGTTTTGATTCACTATCATTATGTTTATATAACGTATTTAGAGACAAACTTCAAAACGTTTAGGTTATATATATATATATACTTTCCTACATAGTGAGGGTGTTATTAAAAGCTGTCGAAGAAGATTAGATTCACCCTGAATGATATCTGTAAGCGTATAGCTCGTATTTTACTATCGTATTGTACGACACAGATACGTGTATATAATAACCCTCGAATAAACTAAAGACTGCTGTAATTAAGTTTTTCAGTAATATCACATAAATGCACATATTTTTACTCTCTATTTTCTCTTTAACTGTTGCTAATTTCATCATATCGACATTGTAACAGATGAATGGATGAAGCCAAAAGGCACACATACTTACATGTAAGTATGATTCTCGTCGCATCTATTATTGTTGTTATTATTATTATAGATATTTAGTCTCTCGGTGTACAGGAAATTGACCAATGTATTCCTCTATGCTAACACGAAAAGCAGCAGCAGCAGCAGCAGCACTGCGTAGATATGCACGCCTAGTTGGCAAAAAAGTACTAGGTAGCCTATTTAAAGTAAGCCACCTCTTTCTTCGCGCTTCTCTTATGGATTGTACATACAAGGTTCTGTTGGTTGGTTGGTTGACATAGAGTGTGCACTACCCGTGGAGTAGCCAGTCATTATAACGGACGCTAAGAGCATGTATTAGCAGTGAATTGAGGGTAGAACGCATAGGACACCAAAATCAGGCTTGACTCGACTTGTTTCGGCCTAAGAGCTTAATCCTTCTCCACCTTTCTCGTCTCGCCAGAACAGACTACATATCTCTTAGTCCCTTTTGCCTGGTGCGGGTTGGTACCAAACTACCAGAATCACCATTCTGCTGCCACGACCACCGTTCATTTTTTTGGGCCTTCCTCAAGTCGATCGAGAAGGAGACAGAGCGCCAAGCCGCCTCGCCAGAGACTCAAGACGGCAAGAGGCAATTTGACTTGAAGAGCGATTTAAGGCTTACGAATCGTGATCTCCTTGTACGATGGCGAAGCCACCCTCTCCCACAACGCAGCAGGCAGCATTGCACCACATTGCCTGGTGTGGCCTGGAGCCTGCTCATTTCTGTTCACGTTCATACCTAGAGTGATCCTCTACAGCGGCAGCAGCAGCAGCACGAGACGGATTATACAGCGTCCAACTGCTTCTCTCACAGGGGAAGAGGATCACGAGATCGGCTGGCTATCTGCTTCGGCCGGTACGGGACGTGTCCCCCGAGACAGCAGCGGGTAAGAGGGGTTATACGACGACAAAGCAACGGAATGTACCCCTTATTTCCTATAGCTGCCTTACGTTCTTGCTTTGGGCGCGCCAGCGTTGAGTAGCTGTGAACTGGAGGGGGGCTAGCCGGGTCCGTGGAGAGGTGCTCCTCGCTGATTCTCGACTTGAGCTCTCAGAGCGCCACTTTCGAAGTGTGGAGAACGTTAGTAATGTAGTGCCATACATCGGTGAGTATTCTTTTTTCCTCCGTCTCCCCCCTCCCTTCCCCCCAACAGACAGGTTCTGTTTCTACTTTTATCGCTGGGTAAAGTGTGGGAAATGGGAGTCCATGAGGTCTGCTATTGTGGCACATTGCTTGATCTTAGTTGTCGACGTTATTGTTGTTATTGCTGCTGTTGTCGACATTTCCGTCGACGACAACGACGATTACTGCTCCTTCGTGTCGGCTTAACTAAATAGCGAGAGGATTTTCTCGCACCTGCCACACAATGTGCTAGGCAGGTACGCTTCGCTGTACTGTGCGGATCCCGATTCGATGCGGCGTAGCGACGCCGAGACACCGAAAAGATGGAAAGGAACACAGGGCATTCGGAGACTCCGCTGTTGTCGCTGGCAGTCGCTCGGTCAGCTACTCAGCCGGAGCGAACAGGGTCTGCTCTCACGAACAGCGTACATCACTGCTGTCACGTCTACTACTAGATACTGCGAGTGCTGCTTACTTGGTCCTTTTGAAGGAAGGCTGACAGTGCTATGTCCGCTGTCGCCTCCTGGTTCGTCTCAATCCTAGCAGGCGAATGCATTGAGAGCTTTATAGGGAACCCGTCCGTATAAGTGCACCACTGACAGAGATCACTGCATGCGCAGCACTTACAACTATGATGTCGCCATGGCCAGCTGACACATACTTCTTCAAACTGTTTGAGTTCTTCATTTCCACATATATGCAGTTACTTTTGACCAGCATCATATACTTAGAATATGTCATGCATTAAATATTATTCTCTACCGTAACGCACGCATATATATCCTTTACGAAGGTAGCAGTGCTGAAAAGCTTCAGCCCTTACCTTAAAATACGATAATTAAAAACAAGCTAAACTTCTTAAGCATAAACAGCCTTTTTTCTATGAGCATGAAAGGGATCGCTGCTACTACATAATAAAATCTTTTTATTTGTATCAAATCCAATATCTTTGATAGTGTACTAGTTCGTAGCATCCGAGTTTCTCCCGAGCCTCCCCAATATATAGACGTATTAGCGTGTTCAAAGCTATTTGCGGTCGGCCATTTCGAATAACCTAGAAACTACTCAGCAGTAGCAGACGAAACGTGGCTAAACTATACATAAAGTCTTTCCTATATACGACTAGAAACCGATTGACTATAATCAGGGAACAATAAAAGCACAGTAATAATAGCAAAGTTATCGTTTAGCGGTGAAAAACAGAATTAAGTGATTACGGTGCTATTTTTCGAGAATAAGAGCTCGCGTGGGAAAATATATATTTGTATTCTACGGACAATTTACATAGCTACTGCAAGCAAAAAACCGATCTTGAAGACACCATTGCCATAAACGCGGCAC
Source organism: Varroa jacobsoni (assembly GCF_002532875.2). NCBI lineage: Eukaryota > Metazoa > Arthropoda > Arachnida > Mesostigmata > Varroidae > Varroa > Varroa jacobsoni. The sequence continues at coordinate 184,571 of NW_019213724.1, forward strand.
GAGTCGATCCTTGCCGTTTACCAAAGAAGAACTAGGCAAAACAATGGCGTCGAATAAAAAATAAAGCCAATTCGGTGACGGTGCCGAATAGCTTCGGGCGTCAACTGATGTTCATGTTTTCAGTGAATATCAGAAGCATTTGTTATTATTTGTTTTTTTCTCAAAAACAAGACGGTCAATGAAAAATATTGATTTCAGTGGTGACTTTATCCCCCTAACCTCTAGGCTCGTACTAGGTTTTTCTGTTCTTAGATTTTAGGGAGAGTGATAGGTGACGAAGCGTATCGTACCGTCGATTCTTTCAATTAAATCGTCGTGATTGTGAGTAAATAGCTATTAAGAAACTTTATAGCGTTGACTTCAGTTCATAGACTCTAAAGGGGACTACATCAAACATGTACCGAAATATCTCTAATAGCTCCGGGCAATCAGATATATATATATGCTAACGGAATTTAATGAAATTATAACCCCCGTTGGAAATGATCGAATAACAGTTAACTCAGTCTAGGCTTTATTTCTGCTTATAAATAGCCTCATAAAAGACCCAATACAAGCTACTTCTAAATCATATGTATGAAGGCTCATTGGCCGATTGTACGCCGAGGCAGAACGGCTGTATCGGTTCGCGATCGTAATCGACAAAACATTGCTTATTTCAGTACAAATATAATTTGCGTACGACTAACTAAATTGAACACTGAAATCTGTTTGATACTACAACTATCGTAGAGCTTTTGCTGATGGGGGGCATATGAAACAGGCCATCACTCACCCCACGTGGCATTTCGAACGCTTCGTGCAACGTGTTGCTTGATCGGGTCAGAAAGGCAAAAACCTATTGTTCCCAACAATTTTTCTCGTAAGCTTACTCATACCTTGCTCCAGTTAATCTACCTTTTTAACCAGTTTCTGGCAGAGTGTCATTGTTGTGTCTGCTAACATTTCATTAAATCTCACATGGGATTCTTTCTACTTATCCGCTGCTGTTTCCAACTTGGGACGGTAAAAGCGGCGACCATTCAAGAACTCTGATTTCGATAGATGACTCCTTTCGCCATGGCGACTTTCTATGTAATTTCGAGCCCAATGATGAGGATATCCGATTATGTCCCCGATCTCTAGCGAGCTCCGCCGTGGCAGTTTGATGCCGTCGAGACGTTATCCCGCCTTTCTAATAGAACTTTTCTGAAGACGATTGGTTTCTAATGATCACCGACCAACGACAGGTTCAAGCTGGCCGAGGTTCTCAATAACGTCAGTATCTGTGGACATTTCGCAAAGAAGGTAATGCTGTGCTAGAGACCATAGCCCTGATTTTTGAATCCTCTTGGTGGCTTTTCCCATTCACACTGCGTTGGAAATCGTCTAAAATCGAGTCTCAAATTTGCGGCGGGAGAATCTTATACCAAGTTTAGTTATGAAGACTTCCTATGAGTAGACAGTGAATGTTAAAAAGGTCGATGCTTCATATACTGCTTCATTTATGGATCAAAACAACACATGCTTACTGCGTGTTAGCTACATACTTTTGGAAACGTCTCCACGTTGAAGCATGGTGCAACTACGAATATTGCACACGTAGCTACTCTATGCTTACGAAAAAGTCTCTTTTGACTCTCGCTTCGTTTCTCGCTTGCCGATGCTGTCAAAATAGGACAAACGTCACGTTCTATGGAGATTTAAAAGTTATTCGCACTGGTCGACGAGTGGACAGAGGTGGCAATTAAAGACGTTATCCTGCAGCTGTGCCTAGCAGCTGTCATATAGTAAGGCCCTTCGCTACTGGCTCTATCTTAAGAGGACCGTCCCGCTATCGGCTTTCATGATTGAAGGCCAGGTGATGCTAGCCTAATGAGTCACTAGCTTCATAGCGTTCATTTCTTCGGCAATCCCTCCACTCCACCTACACACACTGAAGAGGGGAAGCAGCTGTGTTCCGATCGCGGAAACTTGTTGCGTTCTGTATGTCACTGCCGATGTTTACCGATCGTTTCCGATGCTGGAGCTGCTGAGACGCGTATGGCCAAGACGTCTGGCCGAAAATGGTGATGATCACAGCTAGAGATGAACTTTTCTTGGGATCAACACTCGCTTCACTGCTCGTTGACAGTTAACACTCAGCTTAGGCAGGAACCGCACTTTAATTATGGTAAAAAGAATCCCACAACCGTTCTGGTGGAATCTAGTTTAGTTATAATGCTTGCAAAAGCATCATTGCACATTTTTGAAGAAGCACTGGGTTCTTAATTAGTAAGTTCTAGATCACACGTGTGAGACAAGTTGTCTAGATTGCCACTACGTGAAAAAGCCCAAGGCCCCCGCGACAGGAAGAATGAAATATCTCTTCCCATGTATCTCATAGCGGCTGCTTACCCTTTTGCAGTATGTCTCAAGCAAGCGTAAGAGGAGTTCACCTGTAACTAGATTGCAGCGTATCACCATTACAGACCCGCCTTGCTCTTCGATTCTTTCTCGCTGCGTACGTAGCTTCTAGACATATCATCATCAATAACGACTATACCTTCGTCGAAATCGCTGCCAGCTTTAAACGTATCTCTGATTCGCTTACGATTTGGTCATTCGCGCACGGCTTGCTCAGCGTTGCGTTAGTCAGACATTCGCTTGTCTGCGCATTACCTGACATAGTGAATTCTTCAAAGCGGGATTCTTCTTCTAGTAGGTGCACTGAAGATTGCTGTCGCGGGAACTTGAGTCGTATTTTAGTAAATTTCGAAGAACTATTCGCAATCATGTGTCAGCTTGTTGTGATTATTGATGACAGTAAAGCAGGTAAGCCTCGGGCTCTGCCTCCAGCCCACTTTTCCCATCATGGCTTTTCGGTCTTGCTAAGCTGTTCCGCTGCCCCTCAGTACAGGCTCGGCGTCGACGGCGTATATCAGAAAGATGCTTTTTCAGACAAAGAATTCTACTCTAACATGAGATAAAGAATGGGTCACTTCATAGCCTTACAGAGACATCGACACAGAGAGCATCCCTACAACGGTCTTCTCCAATCCTTGACGTGTGTCTGGATAAAGATAATCATGTTCCCCGTCACTTGTTCACATCCTGGCCTGGGCAGGATGGTTCAGACACACAGTGTCCAATTTGCAAATAATCAGTTTCCGGGATACTGTTCATCTACTCGAAGTGAACATTCGTTGCCCCGACTTGAGTTTTTTCGAAAATAATTTGTAAAAATTTCACATTTTTCACAAAACTGATTGTGTTAGGGGACGACGACTGTTGAATAATACGTAAGAGCAGTGAACCTAACTATATCTTATTGGCATTTTCAGTAACTGCAATAGCCTCCTCTTAGTGGACCTAGCACAGGCCAATTCCAACTGATATGCTTTCGTGCTTATTGACAATAGCGGATATCCTTGCGTCAATGATAGCCAGTCGTACTGGAATGCTGTGCACGTTGCACGTAGATATGAAAACGCTCTGCTCCTGCCGCGCAGATCTTTATAAACTAATGAGTCAGTTTACGGTCGCCTCCTAGGTACACTTATTCAGTTGTATTGTCCTTGTCGCTATACAGTCACGTAGACAACTTCGGTTCTACGATTCAATCCGGCCTCTACGGGAGTGTCTACACAGCTTATGGGGAAGGTCTGATTGTCTTTTTGGCGTAGGCCCAAGTTTTTCCATGCATGTTGTGTGGGGCATAATATTTTCTGCTCGGATGAAGTCAATCCATCAGACCCAATAAAAACGTATTTAGTATTGTCGTCACTAACACGTATACACGAACTTCATTAAATCTAAAATGTAGGAAGGGTAGGATAATTATATCTAAATTGCCATTATTTAATGAATATGTTCTAACGATATCGACATGATGTTACTTCAACTGGCAGAATGATCTTATAATAAGGCTATGATGGTCTGAACAAACAGGCCCGCAGAATGTCACAAGTGATCAGCTGAGGCCTTTACGTGGACAAACTGCTTTCCGCACTTTTATGTACGAATTTTTTACGAAGTCAAGGTGCTTATCGTATAAGGCTCTCTAGATTTAATCGACTTGTTTGCAGTTTCAGCATATTGGCAATCTGTTATACAAGCCATGTTGAGCGGGTGTCACTCGCAGGATGCCGATTGTTCTATACATTCTAAACGAGTGATGAAACAGATTTTTTTTTTGCCATTTTTATTAGAAAAAAACATTTGCGTAAGTATATAATTAAGTAGCACAATACCTCTCAGCTTATTAGCAATGCTGCCGATTGTAATAAGACCACTGAATTGCCAAATGAACATACCTCGATTACTACTGGGATCAAGTGCTCATCGCTTATGTCACTTATGTCGACTGGTTTATCTATATCGAAATTTCGATAATTATTATTCAGTTGTTTAAGTCAATTATCTTGCTTGTTAATATCTTGAATATCCGGCCTTTGATGAAACGTTGTTGACACTTACGCCACGGAACTGATCTCGAAGGTTTTAACTGTAACCCTATTGTTCCGTCACTAAAAGTCTGCTCAGGAACTATCTGTCCAATAGCAATTATTCTGACGAAATGTATAAATATATTCGATAGCACGGTCTGCCAAAATTTGTAACAGCACTCGATCTACCTCGCCATAAGGACCACGCAGATGAGTTTCGTGCCTGTGAGAGCTTACAGGCTAGAATGTCTCGTATCATCATTTTCTGCTCTTCTGAAAGCTTACAATTAAAATTTTCTATATACTTGCGCAGTAGGTAAGTGGCTATAGTTGAACTGCCATAGGTTCAAATAGATGATCTTCACTGACTTGTCTCAAGACGTTCACCCTTACGCTTACGATGCTTTTCAAAAGCAATGCTCCATAAGGATATTCTCCGGGAGCTAAATCCACTTCGTAATTGTTTAACAAAAACGTTTGATGGCCAGAAAAGCACGCATACGCATAAACTTCATAAAAGTAAACGTATTTTAGCAGAAGAAAATCATTCGATGGTGGAATATCGCACGATCGAGCCGAGCTCATGTACGACTAAAACAGATTGTAAATCGTGTATGCGGTTGCAATTTTCGAAACAAAGTGATACAAATTCAAGTTGCTCTATTTAAAACAGCATCATTCAAAATTGAACTAAGTTAGGAGAAAACGAAAAGCCAGATTTGAACAACTTCTGTTGAACAACAAAAATTACCTTCTCGTACCTAACCGGATTCATTTTCAGAAGCTACCTTTAAATGATCCCACTGAAGTAACGTCAGTATACCTCACTCTAAGTTCAACATAAAGAAACTTTCAAGTCTGCTGAGTACTGATTTGGTCGACTACGTGAATTTTGCATGCGTGTAATAGATGGATCAGACTTACCTGAATGTGGCATTTTGCAATTTGCTCAGGACTATGAACTGTGAGAAATTAAGAAGACGTTGTGTTCCACTAATAATGACTAAAGTAAATATTGTCTGGGATCCCTTCGCTTAGATTAGTGCTCGACTCTACACACGCTTTCTGACGAACTTGCACTGTTTTAATTTGCATTCAACCCGAAGTTTACTTTTGGCACGTATTAACTCGCACTAAACTTTGTTAAAATGCTGAAACCTATTTTCCTTCACATTAGGTCCAGTTCGTTTGTAACTGAAAACGCGGACCCACATAAGCCGAACAATACCGAGCTGACTAGCAGCCGAAATTTCTCTCAGGAGAACGCAGAGGATGCGACAGCGTCTCGAGCCGTCCCGCCGTGAGCAACTGCCGTACCTTTATCGCAGCTACTATCTTAACCTTTGCCAACGGGCATTAGATGTACCAGGAGGTAGAAGGCAAACAAATTTTCATTTTGAAGAGCATGACATTTTGATCTCCATGACCGGCTCTCGACGGCGAGCACCGCCCACAGTGAAGCGAAGCCACACCCCTGAACCCCTAGTGCATGGCGGCGATTGGCTGCGCCACTACCGAACGCTTAGCTTGGGGCGACCAATTGGAAAGCGCGGAGCTTATCACATTCGTTGGCCTGAGAGACTGTGCCCAACTGATAACAGCACATTGCATCGAGCCTGAACCACCCCGCATGCGAAGGAACGCACTTGAGCTATGAAGCGGCAAACGGGCGGTACGACCAAGGCCTATGGCCAGGTCCGGACAAGAACTCAGAGTCAACGTTGTATATGGGACACCGCTGGCAGAGACTAAACGTGGCTTAAAGCAACAGGAGGATCCGATGCTTGCTGTAGATCAGCTACGAACGAACATTCTGATATCGCACAATGGCCCACCCTCAATATTCCCCCAGCGCTCCATTATATGACAAATTCCTGCAGACCTAATTTAAACTAGGCGCGTTGTTTTTGCATTAGGACAATGTTTCTGCTAATATACTTTACATCAGACCTTTGATGTTTCGATTTGTGTCCGTAAAGGGAAATAAACCGGGTAAATCTGCGAGAATGAATGTATGCTCTTGGCAAAAACACAAGGTATAGTTGAATAAAGAAGAGGCAACTTTTCAGTACTAGATGGCATGTTTCATTTCAGGAAATTTTGGTTGAGCTTTAACTAATCGTCACAAAAAAGAGGGTGTAAGTAAAAAATGAATAGTATGATTATGCTTGATTACATTGATTGACTTGAGATCAATCTTGGGTTAGTGTCTACTAATTACGTTTCACCGAAAGCTGAAATAAGCCTTCGGTACGTCACCGCCACAATATCAGCTACCAGTAGGTTGATAACTACCTACCTACTAGTCGTACGTCAAACAGGACACCTAACCTGTGTTCTTGTTGTTTAAATCCCCAACTATGATAAACAGCGCGATACAGAAAGGTACCATTCACCTAAGAATCCCTATATCCTTCTTCGAACGGAAGTTGTAACGACGAAGTTAAAGAAGACCCTTGTACAGTTCCGAAGAACAAAGATCAAATTGAATTAAAAAATAGTTTAAACCAGCTATCCGCACGTTGCGTTCTGGACGTCATGACCCCTGCCGATGGGCAGCTAATGACGATATGGGCAAAAACCCTCGAAGAGTCGAAAACGTGTATTAGAAACAACTGCAACTCAGTTGCGAGGTCACGCGAGATCCTTACTAGCACTCATGAATAATATTTTGCATTACGTAGAAATAAGTCGGTGCAAGTAAGGTAACCATCATCCACAAATAAATGTAAGTTAAACGTGTCATACGTACTTAGAAATCTAAAGAAAGCATTCTGTCCATTTTATACCTCATTGAAACTGATTAATCGACAATTGATACAAAATATCCAGATACGAGTGAGTTTCAGTTAGCAATTGGTTACGACCTATGGAGTGCGTGAATACGTAAAACTCAGACAGCGGCGATACTTTGGTAAAATGAATGCTATCAAAATATGCATTGTTGAATAACTGTGACTGATATTTTGGAAGCAGAATAATTTACCTATATAGTCATAGTAAAATGCGTAAAACTTCGTTATCAAGCTCAACCGAAGACGACAATTAAACAAGCTTCTTTAAAGTTAGAACACTTTCTAGGATGTAAGTGCCTCACACATCCATAGAGTCCCAGTAAGATGCTGGTACAGTTGTAGGAATCTCATAGCTCGTTTCCCAACCCCAATTTTCTAGTTGTGCTTCTCTTCAAGTTGTTATAATGTTAGAGTAATTGTTTACCTAAAGGTCAATGAACAGTTGTCGAAAATATCCTTACAGTGGTCATGTAATTAGCTGGTCAATGTCCGTGTGAGCCGTGAGGCAGGGCAGATGCTCGCTTTGAACATGCTCCGCGGATGTTACTAAAGGCTTTCAAGTCTTGACTGATATTTTTGTCTATAAGTCAGAGTAGTCAAGACATCTTCGTGGCAATAAGTCTATAAACTAGGGGAATAACGACGACGATGCTCTACCGGAGATAGCCCAGAAGATTCCCATGGATTTAGCTAGCGTTCTAAAGCTCTGACGAGTGGTCTTGATGAGTAACCTGAATTATAGATAGGGCTGACAATATACAGGTATCGAGATAACTCCGAAAACTAATCCTCGTACGGCATGCCTTTGTTAATGAGGTAGCCGATTAGCAAAAGTAAAGTCAGTATTATTTACAAAAAAATTAGTATGAAAAGGCTTTACGATATTAGTTCTCATTTAAAGCTCTATACGCCGTACATTTTTCAGCTGTAATGGATAATGCGTATAGGTATTCTCTTTATGCGGACACAACAAGGAATATCTATAGCACACTGCTGCCAACATTGTGACGTAAATTTCATTGGCGTATTCAGTGACTGTTGAACCTGGAACCAGGGACAGTAGCAAAGTGGCATTACACAGGATAATTGTCTATCATGGACCTTCTTGAGTAACTATTGAAGAATGCATGCTCATTATTTTTGCACTGATTATACAACACGTGTATGTATGGTGTACTGGTCTAATTTAAGCTTTTAATAATCAATAGTTCCTGTAATAATCTTCGTACTAACGATGATGATCGCCCTGAAATAGTCAAAAACGTACATGGTAAAATTTTGCTAGGGCTATCGAAACCGGGAGAAACAAATCTAAGATGGGGCTGTACCCCATCTTAGATTTGTTTCTCCCGAGCATTTCAGACATTGTTTACCAATCCAGAGTGGTCAGCTAATGTTATTATACCCCTTTTTGAGATATACGATATCGTAAGGGATAGGGCTATGACTAATAAGAGTATCTACGACTCAAAATAGCCTTCCAAGTGGCGCTGCGGTTGCCTCAGCTACGAGCGACACTGAGCAACCCGCAAATTAGAAATAGGCCCGAAAAGGCATCGTATTGGATAGGTACGCTGCCCGAAAGTAGGTACCAGCGGAAGTCTGCACTCCGAAAAAAAGCACACCAGCCTATGCGACTTCCAAAGTACCTGAGGGAGACTCCGATTCACAAATACTCTAGGGTCGTGATAATCAAAAGCCTTGAAGAGCCTATATAATGATTAGAATGCGCAAAGCTATACTCACGATGGTATTAGCATAAACAGTGGAATTAAATTGCCATTTTGAAAGTTACGCACATGTTTCTGGGGGGGTACTCACGTACACTTCACATATTGCCAAGCTTAGAAAAATGCTTTCCAAAGATCCCAAGGCACAGGCATCTTCTCGTTTTTCCATCCTCTTAAATTGGGCATGTAGCATTCAGTTGCCTTTGATTTATCTCCGACGGAAAAATTCTGACCGTTGGTGATGCAAAAGCCAGCCGGAAGAAGGACTTTACTCCGCCACCTTGAAGGTATTATTATGGAAGCTAGAACAAAATTTTCTACTCATGGTCGCCTCGTAAGTATATTGGATAATAAATATATTACCGCCGCATATCTTTCGTCGTAATAAATGATGGCGCAACAGCCATTTTCTGATGAGTACCAATTGATATTTCAAATAAAACGTAACCAGTCGTTTTCTAGGTTCAGCCAGAACACCCTGTCTGCATAGCACCATTATCGCAGTCAATAAATACTTTTTATGAAGACTTTTACTAGTTATTACCCAACAGCTGAAAAGAAATATTTATATGTATATTTTTATATGAACACATACCGGACTTTTCGATGTCACGCCCCTATCGTAACGGTGTAGTGCGTTATTACACAGCAAAAAAGCGTGAAGACGTTTGTTTTTGTAAAGACTATGTTGGTCATCCTCTTGCTAAACTCAGATACGATTAACATGCTCCCAGAAAAATTTGATAATATAAACAATGCTGAGCTCACTTTTATGTCCCGTTCAGCAATGACTACGTGGCACTCCTGTCTCCGCGCAATTGACGACTCCTTCTGAAGCACTAAACAACCAAACCTGGTTCCCGGAAGGACTTGTAGAAACATCGTTACATACACACAAACACATCACAGGAGCTTTCGTCCATCGCGAGGCCAATGGCTGCAAACATTGTTTCGCATATGGGAAATCCGCCTCTTCAAACATCTGTCTGTTAAATAAAAAGCAAAGGGTAGTAATATCTATATAAAAGTTAATGAAAAACGACTGGAGGTATGCTATGTGGAAAACGCGATCTAGCCGACGGAGTACTCAATCTGTGATCATCGCAAGATTATCTTTTCGTACAGGGGGATTTTACAGAGTCAACTGTCTTTATGGGCCGAAAACACGTGTACAATCTATTTTTCTTTTGTCCAACACTCCAACGCTTTTGACCGCTATTATCGAATACACATCACCACACAGCTATAGAAATAAATGGGACATGCGATAGAACTTCGAAGGACAAATGGGTTGGCAATGTTCAAGGATGGCGTTTTCGAATTTAAGGATGCACTCCGTCCCGATCGCCTATCTGAGGTCGATGAATGAAGGCTTCTTTGAACGAATACAGCCGACAAACTGTTAGTGAATTGAACGAGAAGGTGGACTACATATAACTGTCATATGATCGTTGACTGATGATAAGAAATCTATTCATAAATTAGGGGTTTAGGATCCGGGTGCAGAATTCTTACCGCTTTTCAGCACTTCGCACTCGGCACTGAGCAACACGTAAATACAGTATCTATTTTCCACATAAAAGTGTCAATCTTTCAGGGAATGAGGGTCGCAGGAGATAGGCCAAAGTCGGGGGTCGAGTTAGATTTCTGTGCAGAGAAGACGACGGTCGAGCTGGAAGGGCCGCATACATTAGCCAACGCTTGACGGTCAGAATAGGACGGTCAACAAATAAACAAAGCTATGCGAGGGGAGAAGTTCGACAAACAAGGCGAACTTATCTTTGTCTACAGCAATTTCAGATCGTAGGTAGCAAACGTGGTCGAAGCAACAACTGCGGTGGAGGTTCGTTTGTACCCGCCTTATCTTGCAGATCTCGCTTTGATGAATTATCCTTTTTTTTTTTCCTTAAAATTTTCATCAGATTACTAACCAAACATTTGAGCCTACAATCGTTAACTGGAATATCATATTTTTTCTAATATGTACACCTATAGCGTGAATGATTGTGATGAATTTCATAATTAAATTACACTAGCTTGTACATTGTAAACGAGTTCAAGGTTGCACCAGAGATGGCTATGCTTGCCATTACGTTTTAGGCGTTACGTCATTTAGGCAACGATCTCGCTATTATTTTACAAGGACCAAGCGATTTTCAACAACATTTTTCCCTACGATGGCATAACTGTCAAAACTGAATATAACACAAACCCTTTAGTGATCTAATTGTAGAACGCTCGCTTCTATAGACTTTACTTTTCAATTACAGAAAATGCCCAGCAGTGATAAATCTCACCTAACAAAAAAATAGTGCGAACTTCCGTGTTTCAGAGGCGCATGGCGCCGTCTCGCGGGAATCTCATATTGCTCAAGTTAAATTCATCCAGTTTCAACCTAACTGAGTTAAACCGAGACTCTCGAGCAGCAAAACATGTCCAGCTTTTCAAGTACATCCTAAGGTGCTGCGTAAACGGCTTTGTCTGTACGAATTTGCAATGAGAGCCCAAGGTCGAAAGCAGCAACTATATGCCCAGTCGTTATCGTAAATTGTTGCACAGGGCTGCGCAAAAGAGTTCTAAAAAGTAGAAAATGTCTGCAGAGCGCACCGTCGTAAGTTCCGAGCATTAGAGCTATTCTTTTCAAAGAGGAGGTTTGTAACTCAACCCCCCCCTCAGGTTTGCGATCAAACGTTTTCTTTCAGTTCTGGCGGACAACACCTGTTCTGTATCCGCGAGTCAACTGTAGCGTGAAGGCTTGAAGTATACATGGTGTTGATCGTTGGTAGGCCAGAATTATCTTTCGTACTTTAAAACGATGTTACTAAACTAAATAAGAACCATTTTGATCATAGACCTTCTACCATTTTTCGGATAACACCTTAGTGTTGTAACTGGAGGTTACTTCCGCAGTTTCTTTTATTTTTCGACCTATTTGCGATTGTTGCATCTCTCCATGTTGAGACTAAGCCACCGATTAAATCCTAATTACGGAAGTTCTGCGAAGACCGAAACAGACTATAGTTTGATGGTGTAAAGTCCGCGCTATACAGTCGGTCTACTCTAATTCTATCTCTAAATTTCTCATCGAAGTTATCTTCAAAGCTAAAAATGTATGTGGTCTGGCATTGTTGGACAGCAAGACGACACTTTCCCGGTTCATTAGTTTTGGTCTATTTTTTCAGTAGCTTATTAATTGTTGAATCAATATGCTTGTCAAATGGTGGCAACTCAAGATGGGCGGCTCGTCTTCAATTGCACCAAACAAATAGTATCACCCTAATTTGACATCAATCCGAACTTTACCACAGATAATGATGCATATAGATTTAATGCCTTAATTTTATACATGTATCATTATCGTATATTAATCAACTTTCAACGTCCATGATCATCTGCTTTTTCGTTGTCTTTCTTCTGTAGCCAGCGTGTTCTGAATGCTTTCAAACTATTTGGTAATATGTGCTTGGGTTTTTAGCGATGCCATAGCTACTTTTCGTCGGTCTTTGTCGTAATTAGTTGACCGCTACAGGGGGCATTCTCCACGTCGAAATTTCCGGAGTAAAAGCAACAGAACCATCTGTGAGTCGTTTTTTTTTCCAGAAACGCTAGACTATTTTGACTAGATACTGCATAGTTTTTTTTTTTTATGAGTCTGGGCAACGTCTGTGTTCTTATCATAATAAAATGTGAAATAGCAATTTTTCCAAAAAATTTTCAAGGTACTCGAACCCAAGTTCGAATACAAACATTTCAACTATTTTAGCATATACATTACTGCTAGAACTCGGCTTTAAAATGGCGCTAACGCTGACTCAATATGTGTAGATATTACGTCGGAAAACCTTTAGTTTACTAAAAAGTTCGGTGCATATGTATGCTAGCTTGATTTTCTATAGGATTATAAAAAGCAGCTTTAACAAGGAAACAAAAACAAGACTTCGATTAATCATCTCCGTTTTAGATGGCACACTCGAACTGCTTTGAAGCTGTCATTGAAGTCGGCCTTCGCATGTCTTTTTTCGTCACTTCGGTGTTGCTATATCGGTTTGTTACCCGTAAACCTACTGACAAAGCTATTCTATGTGTAGTTTATCTAGCACAGTCGGGCCTTTGCTACTGTAACTCATTGATACCGGAATAACGTAATGATAAATAAGCTTGATTTGAAATGGTCTTAGCAATTGTACAACGCAGTAACCTGAAATTGATCAAGCCATTTTGGCTTGTTTAGCCAGAGGTAAAAATCAGTCAATCATTGACAAATTGTCATAAATTGATTAATCTGATTTTTACATAGGAAGATCAGACTCATTTTATTTTTAGACTTCGCCTGCGTTGTATCTTTGATATGGGCCAAATCGATATGCACAGTCTCCTTTGGTCCATGCTCTAAACTAGAGTCAAGACGCAGCCTTACCAATTTAACC
>NW_019213725.1:0-62866 GCF_002532875.2 Varroa jacobsoni
TCACTATGTGTATATACCTTAATATGAGTTAATTGCAACATCGTTTCAATTCAACATCTTTCGTTATCATCATAATGATCGTCATCGAAGGTCGTTCGTCACAAATAATTATCAGCCCTATACGAAAAAGATCTCGTACGCACCTCACTCAATTAATCAAAATCGAGATCAATGCTTTCTTTTTAGCGCCCACGAGACGTTGCCGCTTCTGCTTTTTCTACTGCTGTTATCAGTAGTCACGTAGTCTCGTCGCGTATTCATGCTCATTCTGGTTTGCTCACACGTTCGCTGCTGTGACAGGCTGTTGTCTATACGTAACATCATTATCAGCCTCATCAGGGTTTCCTGTCCGCATTATTTTTCGTTCGTTGCTGTCGCTGCTTAGGACGTGCTTATCGCCGGTCCCAGCCTGCGCACCCTCATCAGCGCATTCGTCACAGCTTCGTCTTCGCTTCTTCTTTTTCTTTTCTGCCAGCGATTCTTTGCCCGAATCAGATTCACAGCTGCTGCAGCAGCTATCATCATCCGAACTACTCGACGAACTATCGCCTCCCGATGAATCCGAAGCGACTCCGCAGTCCTCGTTCACGTTTATCTGGTCCGCTATTGCAGCGAGCTCCGGCTTCCTGATCCGCAACTCAGCTAGCCATTTCTTGCTAAGCTTCGGTCGACCTCGCACAGTTTTGTGCCAAACAATTGGAAAGTTTGTGACCGAGCAGAAGTTTTGCGTTACCGCAATCGTGGTGTCAATATTGAGCACGACATGCCACCATCCTCCCGGAACAAACACTGTCTCGCCAGGACCCTGAAGAATCTCTAGCGGCCGGAATTGTTCGGGCCATTCGCTTGACTGTGTCTTCGGATAGATGATATCGAACCAAGCTACAGCTTCGTCGTTCTGTTTGCCGCCTTCCCCGGGTCGAAGCTTGATCAGCTCGCGAGGTGTGTCAGTTGGGAAAAGGCACCAACGTTTATGACCAACAATAAGTGAGTTCCACGCTGAGGTGCCCAACGGGTCAATGTGAATACCCGTTCCTGAACGTGCCGAACCCATAACAAACCAACGAAAAGGTGGCCGACTCTTTTCCGAGGCATACTGGAATAAATCATCTCGAAAGTAGATAGGGACTTCGTAGTCTTCGAGAAGCTTTTTCTTGCGTGGGTGCTCACCAAAATTGCCGTCGAATATGTACAGTGGACTGTCATCGGCATTGTTATTCATGTAGTGTACGAAATACTTCATCTTCATCTTGACGCTGTAGCCATCGTTGTCTTCCCCGCATTTAAACTTCTGATTTCGATATTTCCGATCCACGCGTTGCTCAGTCCATTTGTATGAAGCCTTCCAGTCGTCTGTGCATCCCTGGATCACGACAGGCTTGTAGGGCTTTTCATACTCTTCGATAAATCTATCAGGTGTATAGTGTTTAACGTGAATACGTGACACGTTGTCTTTTACTGATTTCGGATCAACCAGTTCAGATTTACGCGCGTATCCCAATTTTTCCCATAAATCTTCTGTCTCCCCATTTCGCGCGGCTAACTCTGGTCGGGCCTTGAGCTTTACCTCGACGATGCGTTTTTGACCCCGTCGTGATAGCCGGTCAGAGTCCGAGTCCATCTAAAGCAAAAATATCAATGAGATATTTAGATATTTAGATTTTTAAAGGTACTTGGGGATGCTAGGTACAATATATTACCTACACTAGTACGTGTAAAGACATCTTCTTAACTCATTTACAAATAAACTATTTAAATATAGAATAGAAATATAGAAGAGTAATGAGAATTATTGTCATACTCGAGGACAGAACAACAACACATCAATGGTTAATTAGGAGTAATAGGCAACTTTGAACATTAGTTATACATACCAATATATTTTTAGTTACCCTACCAAATATATATTACACATATAGGACAGTGATGTTTCTATCAAATGTTGGTGAATGATCGACTCAAAGCACGTTTCAAGATCACGGCTCAAGGTAGCACTAATCAATTTAAAAAGGCTATATTCTCGTTGTCATACGTTCTACAAATAGACGCGGTCTTGCTAACGATAACGATATTAATTAGGTCATATGGCAAATATCTATGTATCCTTTTTAGAACCCTTCAATGTGATTGGATGCTGCTGCTCAAAACAGATGATCTTATGAGGACCCCCTACACAAATCCTGCTTTTCTCTTTGCGCGGCCGCTAGTCGCACTTTCTCTTCTTTAAATATGATAAAAAGAACCGCTGACTTATCAAATGCATCAGGTGTCGGGTAAAACATTCAGTCAAACACAATGGGAGCCGCATCACAACAATACATTGTTCTTTTCAATATCTAAACATATACAAAGTTTAGTTTGCAGTGGTCAAGGGCATCGAACGAATATTCCATTTAACTTACTTTTTTTCTGAAGTTGCATACGGTAACAGTGGAAGCTGAATCAAAAGTAGACCAACAATACGCATCGATAAGCTAAACTAGCAGTGCGCTTCATTCGAATTTTAGCTAACTAGCAAACAGTGCATTGTCAGCATTCATTTTATAAAATTTTATCTTTTGTCTGCGACTTTGTTTGACCTACCGTGCTCCACTTACGCAATCAAGGATATAACCCGCTTCTCACCTCTACCGGAAGTATTCATCACGGTAGGCACCTGTCAGTATCTCATAGTCAAGTCAATCAGTT
This sequence comes from Varroa jacobsoni, assembly GCF_002532875.2. Taxonomy (NCBI): domain Eukaryota; kingdom Metazoa; phylum Arthropoda; class Arachnida; order Mesostigmata; family Varroidae; genus Varroa; species Varroa jacobsoni. Next base: position 2,689 of record NW_019213725.1, read on the forward strand.
CCAACTGGATGTATGGCCAAGTGTCGTTCAGGCACAGGCGCATAATGACAAAAAAAAATTTCTAATGAACTAACCCGACTACATATCGTTCGTAAACTATAGAATAAACAATCTGGTCTTCTTACTTTTTTCGTGTAGGTTTTACTATCTGATTTCTTCAATCTTGTCACTCTTAACCACCACTACGTCATGTCACTGCACGTATTTACTATCACAACTGTCACAAAAACCATTCCATACTGCTTTCCGTTCACTCGACCACGATTAACGAAAAACTTCGTTGCTCAGCACGGCAAAAAACTCACCTCAGCGCCACTCCCCATGACACTACTTAGACGCTGCCCGCCTCTACTTGACCCTCAGAACGACTCGTTGATGTTCCTGAGCACCCTTAAGAGTATTGCGTTCTATTGTTGCGTCTTCAGCCGTTCACTCACTCATTCGTTGGCTTACTTTAACGCTGTGTTACCTTCTTATATTGTCCTCTGTTCTACAATCTGACCGATAAATCTGTTTATTTATATCCGACCATTGTAGCAGACGAAAATTGGAGCGGCGCTTTGTCGACAAAATCATTGGAAACGTTGAAAAAATTGTGAAGTAATGTTCAGCAGAAAATACGAAAACACAATTACGAATTTATTTATTATGTACAAAGCATCTGTCGCTGTTCAACGTTCAGAGGCTGCAATCTCGTGGTTTGCTATTCGAATTGGCCGTTATCCGTAAACTTTTAAAGCGGGCCTTTTCAAAATGTAAATAAGCACTGTTTCTACTGACCGCGCAGACCGTGCTTGAGATAGATGGTGTACAAAGCAAACCGCAGAACGAATTTGATTTCGCTTCAAATATTCGTTGAACATTTAGGAAGTCGCCTCTCTCTAAGATCTGTTAATGACAGCAGCAGCTAGTTGACAGCTGTTACGATGCATGCCAGGATCCGGGTAAGATGCAGTCAGGACATTGGAAATACTAAAACAGTTTCCTTGGCCAGTTTATTCGTTTTGTGTAGTTTGAAGATAAACCACACAGTGATACTTTAGAGAAAAGGTAAAAATAAAAATTACATAGCCGAAGATTTTGACATAGAACAGTACGGTGTTCGGGGCTGATGACAAGGCTGATTGAAAGCTTCGTCTTCGCGAAAGCGCAATGCGAAATGTCTGCTGGATTCTCATTCCGTTTTGTGCTAGCAAAACCTAGGTGTCCAAAGTAACGCCTAAAGGCTTAAGTACTGGACGTTAAACGCGAAGAAAAAAGTACAAACCAATGCTTTAGTGATTTAAATACATCAAATCGAATATGTATAATATTAACTTAATAGTTCCAAAACTTGGTTTTGGTGGTAACAGAGCGTCGAGACAATATGCATAAGTTTAGGGAAACTAGGTAGGTTTTGGTTGGCAGTGTGACTTTCTTTTTATTCTACCTTACACACTATCTCTTACGAAGGTAACTCTTATAAAAGACCTGACCTCATGACCATAGATTTCCAGTGTAGAGCAAATATATTTGAGAATTGGAAGAGGAAATGTAGTAATCCTCTCATTAGCAATGGGATACCTTTAATAGTGCTGTCGTTATTATATACATTCTATGCATATATAAACAACGTTCTTTCCTTTTTCACCGCCCAGTACAATAACGTTGCGAAATATTTTTCTCTATTGAAAGTGGTATATTTATTCTTGCACGAAATGTTAGTGGAGCCCTTACACAAAATACAATATAATCATTTGCAGTGCCCTGACTTAAGCACAAGAATGCCTCTGGCCTACGCCTAATTTCAATATTATGGTTTTGCTAACAACAATTGATTGATGCTGTGTAAAATCTCACAAAAAATGGCTCGCTCTGACTACCCAACCATCAATAATGTCACAATTCTTTTTCTAACACATAACGTAGAAGTGTAGATCAAGTTTTTTGTAAGTGTTGTACAATCTTCTAAAACGTTGCCTTCTAATATTAGTTATTATTTCCTGTTGTTCCATTTCATATTTGAAGGTAGTCTTATTATAACTATTATTTTTAATTTGTGCCAATCAGCATCGAGTCAACTTTTTCATTAACATTTTATTTTAGTTGGTACCTGGTCGAGCAAGCCAGTGCATTCGATGTTTCAACGCCCGGCCTTTGCTTGAGGAGGTACTTAACGATTTGGAAGCTGCTGATCGCAACGTTACTGCTCGAAAAAACTGGGTAAACATTGACGAGCTGAAGAAGTTGGCTGAAGATGCTCAACTGAACCAGATAAGTGATGAATTACCTTCCAGATTACATACTCTTGTCAAGGGTTTGCCTAATTGGACGCATGAGGCTGTTCGTAATGCGAAAGAACCCATTGTAACGCACGAGTTTGGCAGTAAGGTCGATCCTCCAGCCCGGCGAATGCCTGAAAATGCGAAGGGTTCAGGACTTTTGCTTCAGAACAGCGACTACACAATGATATGCGGGAAAAGAACTTATTTTCTTACCGGTGACCTTGTTAGGCTTGAAAGGGCGTTGATACGGTATACTTTAGACAGACTACGGAACCATGGATTTCAACTGGTGTCCGTGCCGGATCTGTTTAGGGCTGAAGATATTGAATTGTGCGGGATGCAAACGACCGGTCAGAGGAGCCAAGTTTACCACGTTGACATGGCGAGCAATAATGCTAAACTGTGTCTTTCGGGAACATCGGAGATTGCTCTAGCAAACTTATTTAAGGGCAAGGATATTCGTAAGTAGTCTCCAGTTCAACGTTTGCTTGTAACTTTGCTGCTCGCTATTTTTCCCTGGAGAAAGTCTTGACCAGTGTAGTCTCAAAGGCATTCCAAATATTGTTTTATTTAATTGAGTGACATATTTTTTCGTATATATGTGTCTTGTTCCTGCAGCCCGTCAACATCTACCCAAAAAACTATGCTCGATCAGTCGATGTTATCGAGGCGAAGTATCAACATTTAAAGAAGAGAAGGGCCTTTATCGTGTTCACCAATTTACGAAAGTCGAAATGTTCGGGCTCACCGAAGGATCTTATGAGCGAAGCCAGGAGTTACAACAAGAGTTTTTACAGATCGAGATGTCATTGTTTGCCGATCTTGGGCTACATTTCAGGGTGCTTGATATGCCACCAGCAGATTTGGGTGATTCCGCTTACAGAAAATTCGATATAGAAGCTTGGATGAGCGGCCACGGATTTTATGGTAAGTATTATATACGCTCAAAGAGACAGAAAGCTGTACATACATTTTATATTCATATGCAAGTAGTAAATGAGCTGCACAGAAAATATGGTTATATGATTAGGCAATCTGTATTCTAAAAGATACTCATCCGAGTAGCTAACCGGAACTAGTTTGGAAATATTTTTGATTTTCTCAATAAGGAAAACAAACGTATTTAGTATCGCGGCTGATGAGCGCTATTATGTATTAGTCAGTTCCTTTGAAATCAGATTGTAAAGTAATAAACGCAGATACATTATTTATAAGAAATAAGTTGTACTGTTAAAAATAGGAGATTGCCTGCATTATTTATAATTTAGTTCTGTCTTGCTGTCCTGTTGCACCCGGATCTACGTATTTCGAAAACTACATGCCTGCTATCCCCTAAACAGATAAGCTTCTTCTTATCGACACAGTTAAGATGAGGTCGTAATCGTTTTTTTTTCTTCTTTTCCATTACATTACTTACTCATATTTACTAGGTGAGATCTCGTCAACATCGGATTGTACCTCATACCAGGCTAATCGTCTTGGGATTACATCTGAAGGCAAATATGTCCACACGGTGAATGGGACTGCGTGTGCTATACCGAGAATGCTATTAACGATCGGAGAGACGCATGCAAAAACAAATGGAATACTACGGGTGCCTCAGGCTAGTGACTGTCTTAATATCATATCTAATACTATATATATTATATATATATATATTTTTTTTAATATATATATATATATATATATTATATATATATATATATATATTAAAAAAATTAAAAAATGCATTCAAGCTAAAACAAAAGCATTACAACGCCACCGGAGACGTTTTGGCAAGTTTTAAATTAGGGCGTGATGCAAGCGTTTCTGTGTGATGGATCTACTGGGTTTTGTAGATGACGATATGTTTTTCCTTGAAGTGATCTACAATGTATCTACGGAGATTTGGAAAATGATTTCATTCTATACATATATACAATAATGGAGTCGAAAACCTTATATACATTTTCTACTTATTCTTGTAATTTTTCTTAAGTTGTAATATTTCAAGCTAAGTGACAACAAAGTAGAAAATGTATATCCGTGTTCTACTTATTCTCATAATATGTTAAGTTGTAACATCTCAAGCTAAGCCACAATTTAGTGACGACAACACTATTTGGTTACAGGTTCTAAATAAATATCTAGATAAAGAAGAACTTCGGCCAGAGCACGCTTTCAGGAGATGGAAATACCTGCCGTATTATTATTTCGAAAACCGCCTTGCAGATGAAAACGAAGGTAACAGGGCATATGTTGCAACCAATAAGACAGACGTTAGCAAGTCTTCAACGTGAAAATTCCGAATCCGCCACCGCTTGTCGAAGGGCCTTTCACACAGCTAAAGAGGCTGTTTATAGCCTACTTACTTAATTTTAAATAGAATCAATAAAATTTTAAATCTACGTGTATACATCATTTAAATCTACGTGTATACATCAATACAAGTTCATTATGTACTGTGTCATATATATATATATATTTACTATATATACAATGTTTAAGAACGTTATGTTTGCAGCATGTTATGAACATCGCACATGATGCTAATTTGTTTGTGCGTTTATTTTAGTGAAAAACGGTTTACTAGAGAAATAGGAATTCGAACTAATTTGCATGTCAACCAAAGGATTGAACCAATTGAATCTGATTAGACCGTGACTTAGTCCAATCAATATGTATCAGTAAAATCGTTATAGCACCTGCTTTTGACGCGAAGTTTTTAACATCTTAAGGAAAATGAAGGCAGCGGTTTGTTTCGTTTAGTGTGTGCTAAAATGTTTTAACTAACTGTTAAATTAAACGTCCACTTTGCAAAAAGTCAACCAGTTGGCAATCAATATTTAACATGCATCTAATGAAAGAAGAAATCATGTAAAGTTTCGACGCTTTTTATGTCAACACGAAAAATATTTTTATATTCGTTTGCAGTGTAGTCTTGCAGGTACCCGTTTTGTATTGAGTTGCTACTAACTTAGGATTTTAACTTCTCCTGAATAAGCGCCTCAAGTTTACGAGCGTCTGCAGCAAACTTGCGTATTCCATCTGAAAGCTTGTCAGTAGCCATTTGATCTTCGTTCATATCCCATCGGAATCGCTTCTCATCGACACTGATTTTTTCTAGCTCTATGCTGGTAGCTGAAAAATACAATCCAGAAGAAATCATTAAGCAATAGAGAACCTTATGATGTATTCATAATGATCATAGAAAATCTATTCATAATAACAATAAGTAACGTATGTTTGCTTTGATAATACATGTTCAGCAATATGTTTCCATAAATTTATTATATAACACCATAATACATGAATAATATATTGCAGAAACAGTTGCTAACATTCATTGATGTATGTGACCTTTTTTAATTTATTTTAATTTAAAGGCTTAAACGTGTACGGCACAAATGCTGAGCCTGCAGGATAATCGTAGTCTCTAAAGCCAGAACACTAGGAGAAAGCATAGTATTCAATACAATTCCTTCTGCATCTGCTACAAATATTGCCTTTTTTAGACTCATGAAAGCGCCCACCTGCACATTATTTGTGCTGGAAGTCGTGAAACAGGTGACAACGTATCGGTTAATTTCTTCTACATGTAACTCTCATAATGACGACGACTTCCTAAATATTGACACCTACCCCCAAAACCGTAAAAACTTTCACCGTATTACTACTTAACAAACAGAAAAATGCACATAAAACAATTCCTTAAACGTAAACCTACAAAACCGAAGCAGTTTTCTTTTTTTAATTTACTCGGTTTCTTAGTTTGTTGCCTGAATCTTAGTTTGCTGCTAATTTTATTCCATTAATTTATCTCTTATAATACCCACCATTTTCGGCCTTGAGATAGTGTGGTACTAGTTCGTTGGAATTAGCAAGCTCTTTGAGAAGGCCAGGACTAATCGTGAGTAGGTCGCATCCTGCAAGCGCTTTCACTTCACCCGTATTACGGAAAGAGGCACCCATAACAACAGTTTTGTACCCAAATTTCTTGTAGTAGTTGTAGATCCTAGTAACACTTTTCACTCCTGGATCTTCGAGTGGCTCAAACGCTTTCTTGTCCGTGTTTGCTGTATACCAGTCAAGGATACGGCCAACAAAAGGTGAGATTAACGTGACACCCGCCTCTGCGCAAGCGATTGCCTAAAATACACGAATGGCATATCCTGTTTTATTATACGGCCAACAAAGGGTGAGATTAACGTGACACCCGCCTCTGCGCAAGCGATTGCCCAAAATACACGAATGGTATATCCTGTTTTATTATACGCATATGGCGGAAAGATCTACAATGTTTATTATCGTTGAATCCTGATTTTAAAAATTAATAGGAAAAGTTCGCGTATAGGTCAGTTTGGTTTTTTGATTGAAAATACTCATGGTAGGGCCGACAGATTATGCAGTCGTGCGTAAATCTCTGTTAATTCTTTCTATTTGCATGTCATATGGCATCTACAAGTTCTACTTTAAACCAGGTCAGTTGATTTATTCGGGCTTCTAGTGTCAAAAGCAACACCCGTATACCTGGGTAAAGTTAAAGAGTAGCGTCATGTTACAATGGATGCCATGTTCTTTCTCCAGGATTCGAGCTGCCTCGATACCCTCCCATGTAGAAGCCAATTTTATAAGTACACGCTCCTTAGGCACACCTAATTCTTTATAGAGCGAAATCAATTTGACGGCCTTATTAATCGATGCATCCTTGTCGAAGGACAACCTACAGAAGAGAGAAAATACATTTTAATATTATATATTAGAAGTTTTTATAAATCATCTGGTGGATTACTAAGATATAGATCCCACATACCAGACCTATAAATGCAAACAAGACAATTACTGAATCACCAAATAATGAGCACTGACCTGGCATCAACCTCCGTTGACACTCTTCCAGGGATAATCTTAAGAATCTCATTTCCAAACAGTACGAATAACTTATCCATAGCTTCTTCGAGCTGTTCACACGGAGTTTTTCCTTTACCTCGACCATAGCTGACTGCTTTGTCGATGAGGGCTTGATACTGTGTAAGTTTGGCGGCTTGAAGAATCAGCGATGGGTTCGTCGTCGCATCCGTTGGTTTGTACTCCTTCATAGCTTCGCAAAAAAATATCAGAATAACTTACATAATGGAGTTACATATTTTTTCTTAAATGTAGATTTCATCTAAACAATCGTTTGCAAATGCAGAGTGTATGGTGGTAAACTCAGATGGCGGTCATCAAAAAACCGACAATAAAAGGTCGTAAAACGAGAATCGTTTCTGTCCCGGGTATATTACACATCATTATTACGTATTATTATCAAGTATACGGCTCTAACAGTTTGGGAAATCACCGACCAAACAGCGAATTTCCGGTATACTTTATAAACAGCTACCTGGAAAACGATAGTAACGATACAAGATATATCCATGAATTTTTTCCTTCTTTTGTAGCACAAATTAGTACTATTTATCGGTTTTCAAGGTCTGTGAAATGCGCAAATCTTCTGAACCTTTCAGATGGTATGCAGGAAAGAATTTTTGCTAAGTTAACAGTTTATCAACGAAAATGATTAGAAATAGTCTTTAAACGCGATACTTGTGATGGCGTCGAGTCCAAAATAACATCTACAAATCTTTTTCCTCTTATCAAAGTGTGCTCGTGCAGTAAGGTGCTAGCGTGCCAATACAGTTCCTATAAGTACATATAAGTAAATTTGAATTTACTTGTTCTCCAGGGCCTGTTCATGCTTTACGTATGCCGTAAAGTATTTTTCAAAAACACCACCGATAAGCACCGCCGATGTTTTACTCCGTTGTGCTATATGAGACCATCGGCCTGCACCAAGTTTCAGCTGATTTTCAACAATAACAACACGATACAATTATATGCACGCATTTAGTTCTTAGCGGCACATTGTAGATATACTTCTCCCATTACAAGCTTTGAAATTGACTCCTTCCTTTTACCGGTTACTTTTTCTGCGGGGGCTATCTCTTTAGACATTCTCCGCATTCTGAGCCGCATGATACAAGGTGGTATGCTACTATCATATTCGTATGTGCGTCTGCCTCAGGCCACCCATAGCAATATCATCTTCAAGCCACTGGAAGACTTCTAATTAAGACTAGGGGAGTAAATGCAGTCGTAACTGTTCTAGACGGACACGAAAGGTTTTGCGTTGAGTTAGACAGATTGGCAAAGTCTTAGGTAGTTCTACTTATTAAGACGTTGCTGATATTATATGTAAGGTTAGTCCTTTTATTTTCTGATTGACGGTGGTGAAAAATTATCAGAAATGGGGTCAAGGACCTGCTAAAAATTCCTCTCGCTGTAGTATTGTACAATAATCAGACGAGCGATGCGTGTCCGGGGTAATCTCTTGATCGAGGCTGTTGCCAGGAGCATTGTACGCCCGCCCGCTTTCCCTCTCTATCGCTCGCCTGCTTGCGCATCTTTCGGCCTTTAATTTTTCACGACTTACCTACTCAAGTGCTTATTCAGTCTATTTAGAGGGGGCAAATGTTCTACCAAATTTAGCTCAGACGTATCCCGAAATCATGGTACCATTATATCACGATATGTGAATCGGACAAAGAGACATATGAATGACATGCAATAAGGATAGTGGCGGAGTATTAGCACCTTTTGCAGCCCCAACTATCGTAAACTTTCACAGGCTCTTGCGGCCAGATACTATTAGGATAAAACATTTGCAATATTTGTATGGTAATCATTCAGATATGGTCTCGGTACTTTGTACCCGTATCGAACTATGAAAAATAAGACATTGGAATAAACAAGACGCATAAATCACACGCCATCACATATCGTCATCGAAAATTGAGCGGATTCAGCTATCCTAAAACAATTCAAACAAAGCTCTAAATAATGGAGATCGTGTCGCCACCGAAATCGTTGAAGTTATACCAAATCGCCCACAAAAGGGTACCGTTATGACCGGCAGTCCAAAAAACTTAACTCGTTCAATTCTTTGTTAATATGGTATGCCTCAGATCAATATGCTTCCTCTATTTGTGAAAGGGCAAGCCTCGCTTTTGGGCCTTGCTCCTTGGGTCCCTATTTCATATTCGTTTGATTGTGAGTCACACGTCGACCACCAGAACTGCACGTGGCGAATATGTCACACCACAGGCGGCAGCGTCAGTAATTCGCTGTGGGCCGCCCACTGCGGTCTTGTGATGCGCGTCGTCACTCCTGTAGATATTTCAAGTTCATGTATCGTTCGAGAACGAGCGGGAAATTGCCACCCACGTCATGCCTTTTCACTGAGTGATACGCTAACTATGATAATTTCTCTCTTGGAACGGAATTATGATGACAAAAACCTTCCAAAAGTCGGAAGGTCAATCTTGAAACATGTAGGGAGCGTCGTTTAAAAAACATATATCGAGTTCGTTCATCAAAATACCATTTCTATCGCTAAATGACAAACATGTTCTGTTCGATTTGAAAAAGATTTTTTTAAAAAGGCTCTTTGATCATACTCGAAATAACAGACTCAATCACAACAGAAATCCAGTGGCAGATATATGCCATAGTATAATATATTGAAAATAAGCAATTTGGTAGTGGTACAATATCAGATTGCTGCTTGATGTATTAAGGGTTCTGTATCTCTATTGGGTCTGTGTATTGGTAAGTGGGGTACATATTATGACGTAACACTTACGCGAACATTTAACTCAATATGGATATACCTCACAAGGCAAGCTTTAATCTGACAAAAACAATTATTATAATAACTCACGCGACCCTCCGAGGAGGTCCCTCTTGAATAAGCGTGCTTGAAGCTTGAAGACGTGGCGTTTTAAAATCCCTCACACATCACTCGCAATAGGTAAGTATTTAACTGTGCTACTGCCTAAAGCTCCTGAGTGCGCTTTTGAAAAATGGATGAAACTTCCCGAATCTTTGAAATCTCGCGACTTACACTGCGTTAGCATAGAACGAATGTAGGTTAAAAAACAAACACTAAAAGATAAGCATCGATAATTGCCATCCTTAAACATAAAATCCAGGTTGGTTTTGATTTTCGGAACGTGACGTCGCGAACCTTTTTTTATCTCATATATAGCGAAATTTTTTACAAAAATTCCGCATAACCCAAAAAATTATTCGGTAGCAATCAATTCCGCTTGGGACATAACACTAAGAACTAGCATAAGACGAGGCATTAACCATTACAACAGAGTTACATTTTCTCTTAAACGACGAACACGTACACACATCTATATCGACACCACGTCATTCCTGTAATTACGTGTACCCGTTCAGCCCTATCTTCCATTCGGACTACAGAAACTACACTAATTTTCTATTTATCACTATTATCGTTTGTTGCCACGAAGTTGCTGTCGTCTCAAGACAACTTCATTTGATCTAACAATCCGGCTTCAATGTGGGCCTTACTTTGTGGTAAATTTAACATAATCTACACGGTGTGGTAACGAATATTGGTGAATATCATTAAAGATCGAATCATCAAAAAAATCAAGTAATTAATAACATATCTAATCGTAAGAAACATTTCCCACTCATTTGCGCACAGACGAAATCATTTCTCTCTTAATACCCGTGAATGTCGCCATTATAATTCTTACACTACACAGTAATTACCATCCATAATACAGTCTGTGGTAAGCGTAAGTCTACAATAGATCCGTTGTACAGTTAATCTCTTGTCGAAGCTTTCTTTATAGAGTGCTACTTTATCACTAATAATACGCTTCGAATTCGGAAGTACGTTCATACATATATATAATCTGGTCCATCTAACAGGAAATAGAAAGAAAGGGCATGCGTTATTTTTAACCCAACGAATTTAGCCCTATACTACTGCGCTACGATACTTCTCATCTACTTGGAAACAACGGCACAACTTGGTTTACTCGTCATTATAGTTCAATCCATAGGAATCAAGCAGAGCTCATGTCAAGCTTCAAAAACGGGGTATCATTGCATAATGAGACCCTTTGCCCCAGAAAAAAACCATGGCCGAACAACCAGTTGCGTTTGTAGCACACACATTTTACACATATGAAAATCTACACACATACGCTATTCACGTTTGCCATTATCTGCAGTCGTGGGCCGTTTTCGAACTCATTTTGACTTGCTGTTTCTTTCTGCTTTATTTTATTGGCTGTATAGCTTGAATAGGCGCTGCCTGAGCCACGATATCTGTGCTAAATACTGATTACAGTATCAATCGAACAGAAACAAGTTACACTCTACTTACAACTGTCTCGCGGAGGTTCTGGCGACGCTCTCGCGGTGTAGAAACCCATCGAACACAGCACAAACATCTACTGACAGATCATAAAAGGGGACACTGTGAAGCTCGTTGACGTGGTCATTTCAACTGTGTTATTTCTTTTTTCGAAAACCGACATTTTGTCGATTGATTATTCTTATACGCTACTCGTACTTGCTTCACAAATACTCACCCTCAAAATCGCCGGTGTCGGCTACCACAATGGTAAGCTCCTTTAGTTGATCGAGGCAAGACATTGTCACTTTTTTGGCGTTGTCGTTTGAACAGCCACTATTCATTGCACTGTTCCTTCGATTCGCAAGCGGATTTATAAATACTCGAACGATAATAACAACAACAACAATAACGATGAAGCCGGTGACGATAAAGACGTCTATGACAGAGCGGCAAGGCGGTCGTGTCAGTGGAAGGGGCGATTAATAATAGTGTCCGCTTGCTTCCACTGCGCGCCGGTGGCCGGCAATGGTCATGTCAATGGCAGCCTCCCGAACGGCAGAGGCGTCACTGACGCAGTAGAAAACGGCTGCGATAGGGGCAAATGGGCGCGAAACGACGGTGCTGCAAGAGCAATTTTTTATGTTGTACACGAAGCAAAATTTGGCTGGTTTATGTGTTGAACTGTCCGTCACCCGGTGACCGGTCACCGGTTACTGGAATCAGTGGCGTGTGCCAGCGAACTCACCGGGCCTACCCGTGAAGCCATTACACTCATTGGTTCCACAACTGCCTTCTACTGGTATTGTTTTTGCTGTTTGTGATGCGGCCGCTGCAGCTAGCACTGGCCAAACGGAAGATGGCGGTTGACGAAACTGCTGCTGTTTTTCGACCGCCCTTAGAGAACCCCAGTAAAACCGCTCAAGGCTTCCTCGATCGTATAGAATAGTCGATTGTAGCAGCCGGCGCTAGCACAAGCGGAATGGGCGCGCTTCTTCAAATCGCAGTGGGAACCAACGCAGCGGTGACACTAGGCACACGAAAATCCGTTCTGTCGTTTGTATATTTGTAGTATGGTAAACTGTACTGTTTTGCCGTTTGTACCTTATAGAATTAGATGCATATGCGCACGCTTTACCCTAATAAAATTTTTATAGACGCACGCTACGAGGGAGAGTTTCGTTAATTAGCTTGGGTATAGCCTTGTAGGTGTCAGTTGTAAAACAAGTTTGAACTGTGTTCAGAAATTTATTCGGAGGGAAAATATATTCTGTTGGTGGTTTGACTTTTTCAAATAATTTGTTTATTGTGTTTTAAGCATTGACTACTAAACGTAAAGAAAAGAGCTATACATATTTCAGGTTTTACATCTGGTACCGCCGCTAAGTTTCGCTTTAGACAGCAAGCTTTACGCATAAACTATACTTACGGTCGGTTACAGAAAAAAGAGCTAAGCAGTAATAACTGGCAGTAAGAACCGTCTAAAACGAATAATAAAATGTTGACCGGGCTGATCAAACTTGAAATTGTATAGAAGTTTTTATTACCGAATTACATTCTTTCAAGTCCTTAGAAGCCTTCCTAGGTAATGGGTTGTTCAATACCGATTATGACTTAATGTATACATTCGTGGAAGGTTATGTATCTGAACGTTAACCTTCGGAAAGTATTTGTATGGGAAATACTCCCCTAGCTGAGAAACGTGTCTTCCATCTCAAGGTAAAGGTAGCGCTTTAAAATAAATTGAGATTGTGTTCCTGATTGATTTTAGTGAATTATTAGTATTAGATGTGTTTGGCGAAGAGTAGTGTGATAAATAATATCGAATGTTATAAAAGAATATCGTATTCCCTAGTGCGAAAAATACCTATCGATTTTCGATTAAAATCAAATGAGTTTTTTTAACTATACCTTGCAGCAGCCTTTAAGGTGTAGCGAAGGACGATCATTCTGTTGCTCTTTGTGTAAAACCATTTGTAAGAACTTCTTCTCTTAAAGTAATAAAAAATACCGTGCCCTACTAAACTCATCTAACAAAAATACGGTGTAATATAGTGAGATTGAGAAAAACTTGCAAGTATCTGTTATTATCACATACATGGAATTTTGTTTATCATATCTTCAGACGTGAATAACAATGTCATCGTAATTAATAATCGTTCAAAGTAACAATGCACAGGGACCTAAAACTTAATTTTGGTTCCTATTCCCTGACTGGGAATTCCATAAGATATGCTACAGAAAATCTTTATAATAATAATTAATAATCACAGGAAATCGTCGGCATCATACCGACTTCTCACTAACTATCGCACCTCCTCAAGCTCTGTATGTATTTAAATATAAGGCAACAAAAATTTTTTGTATAAATACTAGAAGATGTAGACCTCCAACGCTTTTTATTTAAGTTTTTGAGTCATTCATTGTCAAAAACATTTAAATCCCTATAGTATCTTTGCTCGACTGATCTCGTTTGACTGGGTGATAACATAGAACTAATCGAATCAAACAGATAAGAATCCGGCTACGTCGGGGTACATATTTAAATAGGCCATGCTGTCCTAATTTGTCACCAGGTTAAAAGTCGTCAACCTGCGATTACCTCTGCTTCTACCTTCATATATTGAAGCATGTCGGATCTGAACTGTAAGGTATTACCATCATATGAACGTTATCTCTACAGAAATGCTTAAGTATTACAGCTGCATAAGTGAGACATCACTGGAAAGCTTCTCCCTAATTGTGGTGCTGGCTGGTGTATTAAGTCTAAGAAAAAGAACCTTACAGTGAATGAAGTTGAAATTTCTATATGACGACTTAGTATGTATAACAGATATATGTATTCCTCTAATGTGTCTTCTCGGTAGTTGGCTGTAAAATCGACAGTGAATTAAAAAATGTCGAGAAACTACGTAATTAGCAGGGGTTATGCGGATATTGTGGTATGTGATGTTTGCATTATTTCGAAATACTTAATTCTATGGATTTTATGTACGAATCCGACTTATCATCCCCAAACGCTAAGAATAAGGCTTCATATGTTGTGAGGGCCCATTGCAAACACACTGTGCCTGTAAATGGATGTCAAGGTTAAAAACACAATACAAGCAGCTGTCAATCTAATTCTTCGAAAACTACCTAACTTCATTCGTCTAATGTAGAAAACGGTATCCATTTCTCTGGCTTCTTTTCTTTGCGACATAGTTTTGAAAATGTTGTTAAAAAGTGACGGTTTCGTCATTTCTGCAACGGACTGGTATCTCCAAGCTTCTTAGAAATCACTCTTTGGAAGAGGTTGATCCAGTAGCTGTCAATATATATACCAGCCACCTATCTAAGAGCGGTGCACTTACAGTCTTCACAATTACCTGCCGTCCTTTTCACCTTATCTCAGCAACGGAAAGTTCTTGAGGCGCGGGTTTCAGACCTCTCCCCCGATTTATGATTCGGGTTACTTTAGAGACCTTGGCTATCTGGCAAAGAAGCGCTTAGCTGGAAGCCTCTTCTCTAAGAGGCAAATGGGTGACATTTGGGCGAACAAACGGGACAATGTGGGGTAGCATATTTTGCACTAAGGCCTCTGCCCGACCGACCATCGTCCGCCCGTTTTGTGACGGGGGTATTTCAGTTTGCTTCCGGCCAGCTACCCGCTCTCTTTTACTTTACCATGTTCTCTCAAAGCCAAAATACGAGCGCACCTAACGAGTTCTTGAATGAGACTGTGCTAGTTACAGTTTAATTGGCACCATCAATGTGGATCACCGTAGGCGAGATACGCGTGTTTTCAGACTAGCCTTCGACCAGCTTGATAGTTATTTTAGATATCTCGACGAATGCAATATTAGCGAACATAAAACGCGAACCGATATGTGTACATAAGATTAATCACCTAATACGATATGAGCATTCTTTGTACTTTCCGGACCTGTGTGTGTTCTATGAAATCTCGATGAATAAATTTGATACATTACTATTATTATTTTAAAAATTTTTCCCCTTTCGATCTTGCTACGAGATCCCGGATCAGCAGCAGTGACATTGCAGGATTACAGCGACCTTTCATCCACTACAAGCAAAGCAGGGTACCACCCCTTTGATGTTACTTAGTATTAGTAATGAGGTAACAGTAGTAGTGAAAGAGTAAAACATTTTTTGGTCAAAAGTTTCCTCGCCCTTTTCCACAGAACCTTCGTTCGCATCGAAGCAGAGGCGCGAGGGTGACCCTCGAGAGCTCCATGGTAACGGCAGACGTCTTGCTGCCTACGGCGGTACTGGTAATGTTGGTCTTCTCCGCGTCGTAGAAGCTGCGCGGTAAGTGTCCAGGCTAAGCCGACCCGGGCTTCTGAGCTCCGGAGAGACACGGATCGTAGAGAGGGAGGGAACGACCGTACTAAAGCCTAGCGTAACGTCGTTGGAAGATGGTTGGTTGGAGATATACAGGAGAACGGCAGACTGAGACCAGGCAGCAAGGCGACTCGGAATGGAACGAAGCTGCTGCTGCAGGATGTACAAACCGCAAGCGACCACACGACGCTCCTTACAACGCGCGGTCCCCTGAATTCGAAGCACGATAACTACACCCGTCAAAACACGAACGGACGGACCGTCGCAATTGCCGCACATCACACGGTCGCCGACGCAACAGTTACTTCGAGTAAGTAACTCCACTTCGCTTACTATACAGCTCTTAATAGCGTTTATTGCAGAAAAGTGGCTTCGAGGCTGACTCATTATGGTGGCTGTTGTAGCTACTAGCAAACTGGGTGACGAGTGTCGGAAAGGTGAACAAGGACCAGGCCAGAAGTTAGGGCCGTATCACACGACTCATCAGGCCTAAGCCTGTGGAACTGCGGCCGCATGCTAGACACCAATGTCGGAAGCAGCTGCACTCGCACACAGCAATGTGCATTAAAAATTCGAAAAGATTACAGATCACCAGCCCCGATTCGCTATCAAAGCAGGAAGCAGCAGGCAATGCCTACGTATACAATACGGATAGGTTTCTTTTGAATCTCATTTCAGTGATAATGCCAGTAGCATCAGGATAGGCAGTTCTAGTGGTGGCCATGTCTAGACGGATGCGTCGGGGTCTAAAAGGTTGTTAGTGCGCGGATACTGTCTCTGCTATCCTGTGTTGCCAACTATACAGTCGTGTCACGGCAGTAGCGGAACGAAACGTGCGGATGCTGCGCAAAAACGTACTGTGACCTGAGCTCGCGACAGCGTCTCTACAATGAGAACTCTTGTGAATGGGGCCACTTATACGCTGGCAAAGGGATCTGCTGGAAATGACATCAAATTCAAGACTAGGACAGATGTGAGGTTTTGTGGTGGCCATGGTCTTTGTTCTGTGCAAAGGCGGTGGCCGTAGTTGTGATGAATCGGAAAAGCTGCTAGAAGATGGTTATAGTAATTGAAGAGCTGAAGCAATGGGTATCGACGTAGATATAATTTCTTCGCCGTCCTCTGGATGACAAATAACGTTAATACATTTGTCTGTTTTCTATCGATACCTTTCATTGCAGGTGTGTTGAATAATGTGCAAATTCAGCATTGGCCAAGTGACGAAAATATTAGCTGACTATCGAGTGGCAACTCACGGCAACTTGTCGCATATAGCGAAGTGATTCGGATCCCGATTCAAAAACAGCATCACTCATCATTAAAATCAGTGTTCCCCCAAGAACGTATTTATCGAGGCATGTCGACGAAGCAAAATTACCAGCGGTGATGACGTGATTGGGCTACCATAGATATCATTTATACATTTCTAGATTTCAGCAATTTTGTGATAGACAAAATTGTAAGTGAAAATTCCTTTCTATTCTAATATTACTCTGAGCAACCCATTGGGCGACCTATTACACAGCGGTTACCTGCCGTATTTGATTATCTAATGTTCTTGAATACATTATACTCTACATATATTAAATGAAAAAACTAAGATTAACGTGATCGGGACTGCCAAACTAGGCTGCTTCAGCTCTGTGCGAATAATCCGAAAAATAGAAACGACACTCGAACTAACTGAATGCCTGCGCGGGCTAGAACAGCGGTCTCGAAGAAATAGGCGACAAAAATCAGCCGACGAAACAGAGGACGCAGGACAGCTGTACATGCACCATAAACGCTCCACTAGGACGTGTCAGTAACAAAGAATAAGCCTGTGGGCTAAAGGGGGCCGGCGCACTGTCCGTAACTTCATCCATCCGAACAAAATTTCAATTCGAAACCTCTTAATTTTCAAAGACAAATGCCTACAGAACATTATCCTAACGATCAGGCCCGCTAAGGAAGTGCGCTGAGCTCACGAGCAGACATCGTACGTACGTGTTCTACCGCCCCGAAGGACCGACATTTTTTGAGCAGTGCCTGAAATTTAGCGAACGTCTCCATCGAATTAGACCGAGGAGCGAAGTCCAGTGTACGACGCAACGTTCATCCAATAAACCGCGACCCGACGCCCGGCTGCTGCTTCCGGCTGGTCGGTGCAGGCGGGCGGCTCGTAGCAGCAACAACAGTTGCGGGCATCTGGCAGAGCGCAACCGACAAAAACCATCGTCGGAGCCAGATCTCACCTGCGCCGTCCTCCCGGCAGACTCGGGAGAAGGCGTTGGGACGTGGTATGCTGTGTCTTATCAGATCACACCTTCGATTAGGAATCGTATTAACTAGTACTAATAGCAATAAACAGTCCTCCTCCTATCGACACTATAATATTCAAATGCTAGCGCTGATTAAGCAAACCATATCACGCCAGAAAGAGAAAATAAATAACAAACCATAGAAGTATGTGCGAGAAAGGACGATCGGAATCGCTACTCGACGGCCGCTAACGATATAATAACGGAATAAGAAGACGGGAACTAAGTCATAGCAGAGAGGGTGACACAGGATAAACACGTCCGAGTTTGAGATCAGGTTAGCGGAAAAAAGTTGGAGACGAAGAAAACCCGAGCACAGGAAAGACGCCCACAACAACGACGACAAAGAAAAAGATCTTCAAGGTACAACTCATAAGCTATAACTAAGAATAATACTATTAATACAATTAACGATAACAACAATAGTAATATTAATGACATAACACGCGTCATAAAACAAGTAAGTGTGTAAGGATATAACTCAACAAGGAACGTAGCATAATAATTATAATATAACAACACTTATAACCGAGAAGGCGGTGAAGGAGCCGAGAGGGGGCTCAGATAGATGAGCTCGAAGGAACAAACTGATTACACGCAAAAATAAAGCCAGAGCGAAAACGGCAACCAAAAAACGTGTCAAAAACAGAATCTGGCTTCCACGGAACTCTTTCGTTAATTAGCATCAAGCATCAGGCAACGAGTTATCGTAGCTCGACGCAAAAATCCAAAGAAAAGAGACAAAGAGAAAAAGCGGTAGAATATTACTGTGCGTCAACGCTCTCCGATGAGAACTGGTCCTTGGTGTAACGCATTTCAGCCAATACAATCCGATACATTTTATAAGCGACATACAATAGTATACCGAGGATTTACTAAGGTCCCTCAGTGAGAGCCAAACGCAAACAAAAACTCTGTCGAGTCATCACGAGGTGCTGCGAAAATACTGAATAGAAACGAAACGCAACGCGCAAAGGAAGAAGACAGCAATAACAGAAGTCAGAATAAGCAGAAGTTCAGCCAGAGTGATTAATTCGCTTCGTTTGGCCATGGCGACAGTATGAGCCAACGACGCGCACATCAGCAGAACCAGGTGAGACATGCGCGAGACGAGCCGCCCTTGACAACGATGGCGTCGATCTAGGGCAAGCTAGGCCAGCTTGGAAAAGCCTTGCTAGCGGGGCCGCCATTAACATCGGCGGCTGGACGGGCTTGGCAGATCAACAAGCCGTTGATTACAACAACATAAGCGGTTACTCGCTGTCACTGCTGCTGCAGCTGCCACAATTTAGACCGCAGCGTCCGAAGACGACGAAAGATGGCCACAGTCACGACTGAGTGGCCGCCGAGGGAGTTGAACACGACCACGGATTCCTCCACGACGCCGTTCGCTTCGGTGGCATCATCCGGCGGTGGTGCACATCGTTCGAATCGGGTGGTTCGTCGAATATTTAATGAGACCTTTTCCACAATGCTACCCATGCTAACCGAGGCTGCTGAGACGTTAACAATTACCACGTCATCGGTGTTCGAAGTGGGAGCCGGCGGGCCGGCAACAATCGGTGTCGTCAACGGGGGAGACAGAAGTAATAGCGAAGTCGTAGGTGATTGCGATGACGCCTGGAACCACACCAGCTGCGGTGTCAATGGAACAGGCGTCATTGAGTGGACCCTGCCATTTCCATTGTGGCAAACTATCCTTATTGGAATAGCAATAGGAGTATGCATCATACTAACGGTAGCCGGCAACATCCTTGTCTTGACAGCGTTCATTGTTGAGCGTACGATCCGTCAGCCTTCGAACTACTTCATTGTGTCTTTAGCAGTGTCAGATCTACTCATCGGTATAGTGTCTATGCCTTTCTACGCTGTGTATGTACTAAATGGCAGTTGGGATCTAGGCCCAGTTATATGTGATTTGTGGTTAGCCACTGATCATACGGTGTGTCTCGTATCAATCTACACTGTATTGCTGATAACAATCGATCGCTATTGCTCTGTGAAAATTGCCGCCAAGTATCGTTCTTGGAGGACCCGCGACAAAGTGATCTGGATGGTAGTTATCACGTGGATTTTGCCCTTTCTAATATTTTTTATCTCAATCCTGGGCTGGGAACACTTTACTGGGCGCCGCGATCTTAATCCGGGCGAGTGTGCCGTACAGTTCCTCAAGGATCCAGTATTCAATACGTCCCTAATCTTTGGGTATTTCTATTGCACTATGGTAGTTCTATTCGTTCTCTACGGTGGTATCTACAAGACTGCCAGCGACATGCAACGAAAATCGGCGGAGAAACAGAGGAAGATGCAATCGCTCGTTGCAATGGGACGAGGAACGCTGGACGTCACGCCTGGGCTCGGGCTCGGTCTAGCTAAAGCCGCTCAAGTTGGCGCCGACCGGCCTCCATCCAAGGGCGACGGGCCGGGTAATCCTGCGCTAGGTGGCAAAGGAGCAAAGGATCCCCGATCGCCTCCGAAGGAGCCACACGGCCACGGAGCCGTAGGCAACTTTTGCAGCAACGACTCGTCGATCCTCGAATCTCAGAGAACGTCTTCCAAGTTTGCTAACAACACCGAAACAACGTCATTTTCGGAAAAGAATAACAAAACCGACAACGACAACGACCAGGATCAAGACCGTTCCTCGAGTCCGGTCTTCGAATCGGATGACGACTTCGACGATGAGGATGAAAACAGCACGAGTACAAAAACAACCCAGCCAAACAAACCGAAAGCTCCGAAGCCTAAAGCGAAGCCGAAAACTCCAAAGTCGCACAAGAAGTCCGACGCAGGCCGAATGTCACTCGTCGAGGCGATGCGAATCAGTGCACCCGCGTTCGGACTCAAGCCGCAGCAGTCAGAAGGCCCCTCAGAGCTAGCCTCAATCGGTGGCCTGAGCAGTCTAGGCATGCCCGGCCTTGGGCTCGGCATCGCAAGGAAAGGCTTGCATTGTGATCCGGCAAAGACCACAACAATAGTAACAACATCACCTACTACTGCAACAACAACAACGGCCAATAGCACTGATTATAGTTCAGCCTATTCCAAAATAGCTAGCAGCACGACGGCCAGCAGCAAGCCGTTAGATACGAACGCTAGCCATCATCATTCTCATCATCATGAATCAACGGGTCAAATAAATCGCAATTCATCGATAGAGTTATTACACTCCGGCAAGAGAACAGGTAACGCCACTGTAACTGCCACCAGCGCAAAGGTCCAGCCGTCAGTATCGCTCGATGTAAAACAGCGCGGCAGCACGCTGCTAGTCATCACCGAAATGGCGCCCGACGTATCGGAGGCCTGTCTCGAAGCAACAGAACAAACAGCCGACGAAGGGCAACAAATTGTTGCTAACGATTACACAACTACAACTACTAACACTACTAGCAGTCAATACATGCACAGCACGGCAACAACGAACGGCAATATCCTAGGAGGCACCACTCCCACGCAAGAAGAACACCTGCCGGCAGCGGCAAGGGACAAAGAAGTTCAGGTAGGCCCAATAGAGTCTTCGCAGACGAGCGAAGTAAAAATGCCCCAAATCTGCGGAGCATCAACGGACGCTGTGACTGCATCTGAAAGCGCTGCAATGTTAGCAACTATCACACCCTGTCAGGTCATCCAAGCAGACACAGTTCAAACACCTGTAGAATACATATCGAGCTCGGGAGCAGTGGCCATTGTGGTCAATGAAACCGTCTGCAAACAGCTGCCTACGACCGCCCTTCTTGCGGTCCCTGACTCCGCAAGTATACCCGCTAAAGACATATTAGTGAAGAGCGCAAGCGGAAGTGATAGCTCGAGGACGGTCACCAAAGTAGCGGGCGAGGGAGACGTCGGAAGGCTGCCGGGCGGCCTTTTTCGAAACGCCGCCTCAAACCGTTCCAAGCGGGAAATGATCTCCTCCTTTAGTAACCGGCTTCGAAAAAAACGCAAAAATAACGAGAAACGACAAAAGTCCAAGTCGGAAAACCGAGCCCGCAAAGCCCTCCGCACGATCTCATTCATTTTGGGTGCGTTTGTCATATGCTGGACACCATACCACATCCTCGCGCTGGTTGAGGGCTTTTGCAGAGATTCTCGTGGTTGCGTCAATCATCATCTATTCTATTTCACTTATTTCCTCTGCTACGCCAACAGCCCGATTAACCCATTTTGCTATGCGCTCGCCAATCAGCAGTTCAAGAGGACCTTTTACAGAGTGCTCCGGGGGGACTTCCACAAAACATGAAACGCGGTTTACCCTAGGCCAATAAATAGTAACATGATTACGACCTGGGGGGAAGGGGGGTCAATGACGACACAAGAACAAATTGAACAAACTGAAAACAGCCAAATCATTGTTACATCACTGTGATAGCACTAGGAGAATTCGGCGTTAATTGATTGGTATTGGGACACAAAAAGAACGAACTAAATTAGTTTCACAAACAATGTAGCAATCGTCAAGAGGAACTGGTTATACTTTGAGGACATCATTACACTTGTACCATTGTTACTAACTGCCACCTTCCTGTACACGCATATTTTACATGTTAGAAAATATGATTGCCTAGGTTGCTCATGTACCTAACAGCAAATTAATAGGGAAGTAGGTGGATCACGCTGGCAAGAGATGCTACTACTGACCGTCTGATTTGTGTGTGTGTTACGCAAATTATGCCCTTGAAGCCTGCAGGAATTTGGCCACCATTGTTCATGCGCCTAGGGTACCTCGATGGATCATACGGTGAACCCGCGATAGAGAACTGCGACAGAAAGGCCAGCGACAACGAAAAAAAGCGAAACGTTAAATAGCAAAATATTAATCCTTACCCAAGACCCATTTTAGCTTAGAATTATCTAGATAAGCAACTGTTCAACAATGGGCTCAGTAACAACAACCAAATTTAGACATGTTTGAAAATCCACTTGAGACAAAAAACCAATTTAGTGATTATGAATTGCATTCCAACTGAAAATCATATGCGTCGTTCAATAATGATATTAGATATAAGAAAAGATTACGGCGGCAAATGTTATTACAATTATTATTATTATTAATATTACGATTGTTACTGAACAAGGACAACAGCCATAGTCATCCAAAGGAACCAAAAAACTGCTATAGGAAAGATGAAGCTATTATTATTATTGTTACCATTGTAAATGATAATAAATCGCTCGTACAAACGGCTTTGTGGCATGATGTTTCGACCGCTGGAAGACCCCCCGAACTTCGTGAAGATGAAGATATTCTCCGATTAAGATCTCCGACTTCAACAACAACCAGTGCAGTACCAACCTCTTTATAACGACTTGGCAACAATCGTCCCACAAATCAGCATTTCCAGAATCAACAATTTATAGAATTATATAGGCAACATTCTCTAACACGAACTACAGAAACGACGAACCTAATCAGGATATCTTAAAACTTCAGCGGTAGTTTTCGACGGACAATGGTCCGGTGTGAGCGCCACCGCGACCTAAACCATATTGCGGCAGTTTGTAATTGTTTTCTCTGCGAGAATCTTCTAAGTAACACGAGATCCGGAGAGTCCGCGGTCCGTCAGCCAAGGAGCCAGCAACCACGCGGTTAATTGTGTCTTTCAACTTATATAGCGACGGCGAATAACTAATGCATCTATCCTACTAAAACATTCATCAAGTTTTTACACAACAATATAACTACGAACTCTATGTACGCGCATTGTTCCGACTTAGCGCGAGAGCGGTCTCCACCTACAGAGGCGTGATGTCGTCGTCCGTCACACGGAAGAGCATTTCCCGAAGCCGCATTGTTTTATTACACGATAATAACAACCTCTGATTATCGCATTCGCAGAGTCGATCATAATTGCCACCTAATGATCAGTTGATCTAAGGATGAATGAGCGAATTATGAAATCAGCCGCAAAGAGGGTCAGTTACCGTGTAGAAAAGACACTCGTTCGTTGCATTGAAACCGCCGACGTTCAGTTGTCAGCAATTTAATACCGCAGTTACGAATAAATGGGGATGGTGGGGACCGGCTCGCGTTCGGTCAAGGGGTCTGTCGTCAAACTTCGAGCTGGAATAAGAACAGGGTTGGATTTAGACGGCTAAAGGAGACACTGCACTGTTTTGTGCTATTTAAGCTGCCGTCTTGTATATCAGGGTTGGGTAGGTTTTTGGATGGTGATTACGGTAATGATGATGAAGATAATTATTAAACATGATGAGCTCTAGACAAAAAAAGAAGAATTTAAACGCCGACGGTATTAAAACGAAATCAATAGAGCCGATGGAAACGACAGCAGCAGCAGCAGCAGCAGCACCAACGATAACAACTGAACACAACATTCATCAACCCGATAGTGATAATGCGAAAAAAGATAAAAATGAAGGCCAAGTGTCCAATACATGACGATGATGGCCCGGCAGAGCAAAGGGATTTTGTGAAAGCGACGGCAAACATTCATAAACACAAACACATAGATGCTGTTTCCAAGCAAACAAATTAAAGGAAGTAAGACGATTGAAGAGCTCCTCGGTTGCGAATAATAATACTAATAATAAGATAAGCGACCATGTAGAAGGTAACACGGTTTTCAAAGACGAAAAAGTCCTAGTTGGTTAGGCGAGCAAGAGCAAAAAGGGTGTATTGTGTACGAAAAGGATAAACAAACAAGCGGAACTGCTTGAACGGATTGAGAGAACCGCAGTAAACGAAAGTAGATACATCGCTAATATGCTAAATCAGAAAAAAATGTTGTAGACGAAGTCTTACTACCACTACTATAGGTGGACCGTAGTGAAGTACTAGGTAATGGCAGACACAAACGAAACTAAAAGAGAAAAAGGTTGGATGGAATTGAGCGTATAAGAAGCGAACGCTTGGAAACGAATGCGTTGCTTGATGACACAAAGCATACAAGAAGCCCTTGTCGAAGGTCGCTACCGAGCCAAGCTGTCAGGCCTCCTATATATATATATATATATATACGAATAACGGAAGAATTGCAAAAGCAGAAGATGGTATAACTGGACGATGAGAAAGATAATTAGAACCGTTGGATGTATCTGAGGTGCTTGTATAAGTGCGTCATGTGTGCGCGCATGTCACGTTGTAATTAGGAGTCAAAAAACTTAAGGGACTCATAGTTAACAAACTGACGAGTCAGGTAAAACTGAAGTGTATTAGAAGGGCTGGAAATACAAATGTACGAAAAAAACAAAACGATAAGAAATGGCCGACTGCCCTGTGTTCGGGCGACGCTATCGACTGTGATGATGATTCTAATGTATCGTTCTTATTTCCCAACAATTTCTATCGACCTCTATTTCGCGTCAATTCTTAAACATTTCTTCCTAAGTCCTAACCTCTGCCAGTGCCCGTCGAAAGATTCCTCTATTCCCTTACCATTCAGTTGCCCTAACCGTTCTTCACCCACCCGAACGCACCTCACCGTGGTAATCGTATATATATATACGAACGAAAAAGGGTACAGCAGTTAGTTATACAGCCAAAATGAGCTGATAAAGACGTGAAACACAGATTTACAGCCGTGCCGATTTACACACAAACAAAACTGACAGGTACACACACAAAAGACACTAATGTATTCGACGACCGCCGCGATAACCGTTGACGTGTCATAATGAACATATCAACCTGATGAGCCCATTGATCTACGCTCCGGTCCATATTACGCCCGAAGTAGTGGTTTAACGTTCGTAGCCGGCTTATTTGCAGGACATCGAAACAATGTTGCTTGAAAAAAAAAACCGTTCTAAATAATTGTTTTTCTTATTATAATATGACCGTATGTCGATTGGTGTTCATGCATATTTGATGCCAAAAGCTACAATATGCGAAAACTGCCGTACAAATAATATCTAAGACGTTAGGTTATCAATATGGCAATTATTAATTGAGACTGTCATCTGGCGACTGCAATCAGAACGGACGAGACGGTTATTATGTTCCGTGAGCATCGTTTCCCAGTTAGCACCGTAACCATCGACTCAAAAAGGCGGAACAAGTCGATCTCCTCGCAGAACGCGACCGGCGGTGTGACCTCTTCAGAGCATTTCCCAGTTATTTATCATCGCATCCACCGATTCTGTTATGAACAAGAACAGAGCTAACGGAATCACGGGTTGAGGTCATTAAACCAGCCGGAAGTGGTTCCGCCTGATAATCTGTCCTGATTTCGGTGCGCGAGATGGCGTCAGTATACATTTACGCCCTAGCCCTCAGTGGTTGGCTTCGTCCACTACATTGTGCACTGGGGACGGGTAGTTAAACCGCAACTGCATGAGATGTTGGCTGAAATGGTTCGGAGCTCTCAAGTACAAAGGCGCAACGTCGAACCAAACGTGAGATATTACAGAGATGACTTACTGTTATTGCTATTACTATTATAATAATACAAGTGTTATATATATATATGATCAATTACTGTAATTATATATTATACCCCCGGGCTAATTCCGGAACTTATAGATCAAGACGGTACGAAATGATGATGATGATGATGATGATGATGATGATGATGCTATAGTAATGATGGAGATGGAATTGTTGCGTTTACTACAGCTGAAGATGAAGTTATCACAAAATAGGTGAAGTCGTTGACTGATGGTTTTATGCTAATTCTAGTAACAATGATGACGATGACGATATAATCAAGGTGGTGATATAGAAGATTAAAGAAAATGTTTGAGGTAAGAAACAGGTCATATACAAGGGTGGCCATAATCGTTAAGATACTGTTCCATTATGAAGGGACTCACCCCGCAAGTGATGAAAGCACACAAGACAGGTCACAAACAGGATTTATACGAGCATGCATATTTCATGTATGTACACATACACTGACATACACAATTCGGGGTGCAGGAGAACATTTACAGACAACAAACAGGCAAACATGTAAACAATAGAGTGTATTTAATAGACAAATATTTCAGCAGTATATGAAATAAAACAATCAACAGACGATCATGTCGTCGTATCATGGCCATAATTGCATACGATGACGCCAGTTCCACGGAATCAGATTCACAAGGACGCTTCGCTGGATCTAACGACGTCTAAATAAATACACTACTTTGCCAAAATTACTAATGGTATCAAAATAGAAGCTTTTGGATAAATATATTTGAAACTCTTAAGTAAAATCAAAGAGATAATTATAACGTAAAAATACAATAAGATATAATACTGATGATGACGATGTCCACGAAAAGTGTCCTAGTAATTTAACAATAAACAACTAAGCCCAGTAATAATAAAACGATAATCAGCAAAATCGCACATATGACCGTGTGGCTGACGCACAGGGGTCTTACTTACCCCTCTGTCTCAGCCAGAGCTGATGTCGCCAGTCACCTGCGCGTCACCTCCAATAACACTCAAGTGAATCGGCACCGACTGATATGCCACGAGATCGAAAAGAGAGAAACACAAATCAATGAAACAACACTGTGATGAGTTATGGTGATGTAAGGATAGGCTATGGAACAGAATAATACAGGCCATTCAAATCGTAAAAAAGGTCGTTTCAGGACTTGATGTGCCGTACTTCTGACACGATCCGGTACTTGGGTCTCTTCAGGTTGCTATCCATATCCATCGGTTTGCGGAAAAACGTAAAGTGATTATGAACTTGGCCATGAAAATAAGTTTTAGTCTTGTTTTTGTTTTTATTTTTAATGGCAAAGAGCCCACCTTTATTATTGAGCTAGAGCAATGCGTAATTAAATGAACTATTCCATAAACAGCAAGAGATAGTCAAATATAAGCTCGTACTGACCGACGAGTCCAATCTCGTTATCGATCTGTTCGAACTTTACTCAGTCACTGAACCTTTTTTTTTATAATATTATACTCTATTATAGATCATTAATAGCTTTGGTTTGAGTTAATCATTTGGTAACACGCTGTATGTCTTACACAGGAAAATGGGCATTTGTAATTCTTATCATACAATAGCCAAACGCATCTTAATAAGAAAGACCAGCCAGTAGTTGACGCCGTTTATATGAAATTGGCCATTGGTGCAGTCGAGTGTACCAGCACAAAAACCGATCCGTATACTACCATCTGGAAAGACACTCATCTAACAATTGACACAGCGGATACACTTATACAGCAACACAAGCCAACCAATCATGCCCGAGGTCCGCGTAAAATGGGTCCACGGAAGTCACGATGCTCAACCCTGTATCAAGGGCCAATATCTTCGAGGACACTGTTAGTTAAACGCAAGTTAAGGTGCGCCTTTGTACACCTTAATCGACTTAACAGACCGTGAACAATTACACAGACATAGGAAAAAAACACAAATTAATAACCACAGGAAAAACACGACACAACGTGACGTTAATGGCAGATGATAATCGAATCAACTTCGAGCCCAACCTGGCCAAATACCGACCTACGAATAGGAAAACTGAATACGAAAAATGTAGTATGTGATTAATTAACATGCATTAGATTTACAAACAGAGTAAAGGAAAAAAGCACAGTCCGACAGAAATGATGCGGACTTGAAATTGAAGTGTGCCTTATGGAAGAGCGAACAGCCCCAGTATCCTCAGCAAATGCTCAAGCAAAACAACAGCGGTTCCAGCTAAGCTGCCGCGGCATTCAATTTGCGTTGCAGCTTCAGACAGACAGACAGACTGGTACGGGACCGAGTAGTCGACGACCGATATATCGAATCCGCCGATCAGAAATCTAAGAAGAGGGCTAATCGAAGGCGGTGGAGCCGACTAGGGCCCTCCATTGACAAACTAAACTTGTCTGTAGACAAAGCGACCGAAATCCAATAACAAAATGGTCTAAGACACACAGCTATGAGCCGCAATTAGAACCAAGCCGACTCTGACAACGCAAAATACAATCATTAATGTCAAAGACACCGTATGCTACTGGGATCGCGGGCACGCCACTTAGTTAAGGTGAAACAAGCTAACATCGTTTTTCTTAATTTCCCTTTGGAAACATTTTTCACTTGTTGGATAAAGACAGTAAGTTATTTTAAGACTAAGTAAAAACGACCCATTGGAAACATCAAAGCAAACAGATATATAGGTTTTTTTTAGAAATTTTATAATATAAATAACACAAATTTTAAGGATTCCTTGTGTTTGTAAGATAAATAAATAATAGAATAATAGCACTATAATAAGAACAATCAGAACAAAAATTATTTTGAGACAAAGAAAATTCAGGAATAATATTAAACAAACTCCTGATAAATCCTGTATGAATTGTTATAGAGATCTGTGTTGCGTAGCCTGCAAGCCAGGTCTTTGGGGGTGGCCCATACACTCGCTGTCTGCGTGCCAAAGTAGTTCTTAATTCAGTTCTAGTCCAACGACCTTGTGAAAAGACATTCGATTGTAAATCAGAGAACCGATTTAACTTATTTCTATTCGCTCTAATCGCTTCGCGTGTTCGAGAAGCGAAAGTAAACAAGTTTACTTCCAAAAAAAAGATAACTGTGTTTTCACTTTCCTTTGTATTGTAGAAATTAGTCAGGTAGTTGAAACAGCTTGCCAATAGCAAAGCTCGTAAAACTCAAAACATTGAACTAAGGTAGTCTTATTAAGGAAACGAGAAATTACTAGGGATAATATCGTAGTACGTTGTATTTCTTCATAAGATTGTAAAAAATATTCGAAGGGTCGTAAAATGTTTACCTTAATTTCAGTTTTTATTTCCTACCGGTCCTAAGGGTAACTGTGTGCTACTCACGCAAGTATACAGTGTTTCATTCCTCGGTTTTCTATACTGTGAATAGCTGATCAGAACTGAGAAAGAGAGATCGAGCATACCGTTAGAAATTTACAAGGTTGAAATTATAATATTTGTAGAAAGCAATCCGTTGCGGTAAAGGTCCTTTTAGGTAGAAAAGAATCCATTGAGGCATTTGGGTTGCTCGTGTCACTATTTTATTTAATGTGAAGTTGAAAACTGTTTGAGTAAATTCATTGACAAACATTGGATGAAGTCGCACCAGCATTAAAACAGGCAGCAATACTCTTGACAGCGCCACGCGTAAATAACTCAAACCTTATCAGAATTCTTGCATATAAATATACAAAAACGAAAAAAACGCAGCACCAAGACGAAATCGACGTTTAAAACCCTCCTTTCATTTTGCTTCATTCGTCTTTCTCGCCGCTAGTATTCTGTACACGCTCTTTTTCTAATCATTCCCATGGCAGATGCTTCATTGCACCCCGTTTTATGATATATCGTACCATATCACTTCTATTGCGGACGAACGGTTTTACCGTGTGGCTCACGGAGCACATGGTTTTTCAAGATGTACTTACGACTTTGAGCAGAGGAAAGCCACGAACATCGTAAAATACTTTATTTCTTATATCTGCAGCGTCGAAGCGTATCTCGCTTCTTTTCGGTCCGCTTGTTTTTTCGCATCAATCGCCAACCCACAAAGTTTTGGAGGTTCGACGTTTGGATTACGTAAGTCAATCAATTACAATTATCTGTAGTCTGAAAAATTAATAATTTGGTCCAACGTTCATTTTAATTGGATAATGTCGTGGCCTTTAGCTGCTTCAAAACTGACTCTGTTAACTACGTGCGTCTGATCCACACCCCTACTTACGGACCACCACGTTAACTACGACGTCTCGGTGAAAATAACCATTGTAGATAGGTCCTGATATTCAGTCAGGCAGCAATGATGAACCAGTTCATTTTGTTCAAGCAGTTCGTTTACACGTTTTATGCTAAATACCAATTTCTAGTTCAACTTTATTTAGATTCGGACCAGATTTCGGCTAATTTTAACTGAATGTGAGACCTTATGAAAGTACCCGTCCTACAAGGCAACATTCGGGCCTTACCACTATTTCTTTATATATTAACATTTTATTGATTAGAAACCAATAGTAGACAAACTGCACAGTTGTACTATAAAGCAAAAAGCCATTCAAGTTACGAATTACGTTCGCTTTTATTAATCACCCATTTCCTATAATAGGTTCATCCAGTCTTTTTTAGTTTTTTTTCTACTTTTTGTGATTTATTCTTGTAAAAATAACAATTAGCTAGCTTACCGCAGTCAATTCTATTTTACGCCATGTTTGTTTCACTAATACAAAAACAATTGCTAATGATTTTCAACTTCAATTAATAGAAATTTGTTAAATTATTGCATTTTTCTACAGAATCAATTGTAAAAAATTAACCTGCTGCTGAAATGTTTTATCTAAGATTCGCGATTTCATGGGATTCTCAGCCACGCGGGTTATAGATATAGAAACTATTATTTACAGCTTCCATTATGAAATTAGCTATGTGTCAGGTCTTTCGCTGCAGAACGCTTCGCATAACTAACGATTAAAACACAAATTTTTTTAACAATAATTTGTCAGCCAGTGCCCAAAGAATCAAAAAAAGTTATTTCCGTAGCCACGTATAGAAGAACTTGATAATCTTCATCGATAGATACTCCCATGGATTAATTTGAGTTTTATTAGTATCCATTCGTTGCTAAGTAGTTACTGCCATATTCACGATAGACTGGTTCTTACCGATAACAGTGTGTTATCCCAAGTAAATAGAATAAAGGGTTACACAACTATGTAACTGTTCGCTTTAACACGTTCACACACGCAAATTGTAGCATTTTTTTACGCTTGAAATAGTCGATTTTCTTTGTTTTCTTCGAACGATGCATAAGCTGTATTCCACATAAATTTTAATGATCGTATACCAATTTATTTGTTTGATTTTCCTTAAACTATAAGAAAAAATGTTCAAGGAACTTGGATGCCCAGTCCCATTTGAAAACGCGTCTAGTCTCCACGTGAACGGTTATTCGAACTCGAAAGGACTCAGCCACCGATTTGCCCTGGATTACCTGTTTTTGTGTCCACGCATCGGAAATCTGACTAGCGGTTTATATTATGAAGGGTTTCTCCTTCCGTTTAGATTAAAGAAGGTAAAAACAGAACGTCAGTTGTATAATGTTAATTATATATATATATATATATATATAAGATTTAAATATATAGATATATCCATCTGTTGTGCATTAATCACCGTTTGACAGGTGGCATGGCTTTCTGACATGACGCCAATTGTGCCTTTTCTGATCGTTTCTGTACCCTATATTATTATATTTTTCCTAATAGTCTTTTTCCCTTCTACATGTAATATGTATTAAGCCTGCAAGTACGCTAAGTTACGCCTAGATATGTTTCTTGCTGGAAAAGAACTCCATCCGGGTGGCATGATATCTGAACGGAACTACTTAATCGATAAGTCACAAACTTAAAACTTAAGTAAGCTAGAACTACCAAATCTAAATTTAAAAAAAAAAAGCAGTTTTTAAACCAAACAAAGACGTGCCGAATATCCGAATTTTGTAGGTGTTTACGTCACCATCTTACAACCGATTCCTTCAGTCGCAAGTGACAAATCGTCAAAAAAACTGTTTTCTTCCGCGTTGTTCTTCTCACGCTCG
Organism: Varroa jacobsoni; assembly: GCF_002532875.2. Classification (NCBI taxonomy): domain Eukaryota; kingdom Metazoa; phylum Arthropoda; class Arachnida; order Mesostigmata; family Varroidae; genus Varroa; species Varroa jacobsoni. Next base: position 35,279 of record NW_019213725.1, read on the forward strand.
ATTTTTGTTTTCTCATTTTATTCACATTTCGGTTTCCGCTACATGCGAAATTTCTGTTAGTATTTGAAATTGCCCGTTTAAGTCGAACCAAAAAAGTAATAAATATACAGTTTATCTACACGTAAAGGCGTACGACGCGCTCGACGATACGACGACATTGGGGGCATTTAAGGCCCTTTTCCTGCACTTTACGTGAGCACTTATAGCACGCAACGATATGGGCTGAACGACCATGACAAAAAGCCGTGTTTCGCGAACGCGATTCGCAGATGATGCACGTCCCTAGAGCGTCCAAGACACCAATCGGCGAAGTCGTTGGAGTTGTGTCTGTTGACACTGACGATTCGCATACAGAGACCGTCGAACATTGGCCCTGCGACGCCGAGTTCACGTCTTCAGAGGAGCCGTCCAGTGGCTAAAAAGAAAAATGAAATAGCTATAAATACCTGAGATGCGAACCGAATGTTTTTAATTGTCGTTATTACTGAACTATACTGTCAATGCCCCTCTCAAATGTAAGAGTGTACATGCATACACATTCTCTCCATTAGACGTGTCGTAACAATTTGCCTGTGTCCTAGAGTTTTATTACGAAATGCCTATTCGAGTTGTTGCAACTCGTAAGAACTGTGAAACAACTTGGACAGTAAAAAGTAACAACATTGCTAGTTCCGGTATGGATCTAAAAAATGTTAGGATCCTTTTACTGACCAACGAGGCAGTCTCCGAATAGTTGGTCAGTTGTCCTAGATCGATACGACGTCTCTTGGTGTTCAAAGCGCTTTCATCGGTTTGAGCACTGTGCCGTTTGGCCCGTTTGCGACGCTGAACACTCGGCGGCACCCTGCGTTCATCCTCTTTGCGCCAGCCGAACTGTGCTGTCCAGCAACTGTGGCAAAAGCCTTTGCTGCTCTTCGCCTCATCACTCTGACACTTGCAAAACCACGGATTCTCCACCTGCGTACCATTGTTGGCCAAACGACAGAAAGACAGAACGAAAACCACTCATGACAATTACTCGCTTCTGTACAAAGTTATTAACGCGGTGGAAATGTTTCGATTGGAAATGCGTTTGAGAAGAAGAAAATGAGACTAAATAGAAATAAAAGGTTATGAGGGCTATCTTTATGGGGATGCGTCTAAAAAGTTCTGCAAGTTGCATATTTGAGTCATTCGCATTCGATTACTTAATTTGGGAAACATTCATACTTAAACGTTTGGTTTATTGATTGTTTATAACACAAGCAGTACTTCGACCGCAACAGCAGTCACCCTGTGTAACACACGCGTACTGGAACTTGTTCTCTGCCCTTAAGTTCTACGGTCGCTCGTCTGTTATCCCTGCCTCTACACTTGTTCAGTTACTGCGCACTGATTTCTCTGCTTAACATACCGATGGGGGGTAATTAACACTTCTAAAGCCAAACTTAAGACACAACAGTATGTCGTAAATTTTCAGCTAATTTAGTAGTAATGTCTACTCACAAATCACATGAGAACTCACAAATCAAGCTATTATTGACCACATACAATTCACATAATACTATGAACCTATATTTCACGTCGCTCTTTGCTTGAATAACAGAAAGTTCATAATCTTCGTCCCGGTTGCAAGTAAAACTGCAAATCAATCGGGACATGTTCTTCTTTCTCAGTGAACTCCAGGGAGCCGGTAGATGACACTTCATACAGTATGTTCGTAGACGTAATAATTGGGTAGCTTGTACAACACTTTCTAAACATAAGCTGGGTGCAATAGGATTTTTTGAGGCTTTGTTCGTAGCGCAGTTTTGGTTAAGAGAAATACGGAAGAGGCATTTGAAACGAGTTATCTCACGAGTACCAATACTAAACCGCAGTTGACAACATGTACTGGTATGTTTGCCACTGCTGGTTCACGTTGATATGCTTAAATCTTGCTTGACCTAAACGTTGAACCCGAAAATACTTTTTAACCCGGTTCTCTTTCAACCGTTGCATGTCTTTTATTGCATATGCACTTCAATTGTTACGGAAAGCAAGGACACAAGTATGGTATGTTGCTTTTGATATAAGACTCGAGAGCACAAAATCAGTCGTGCAAAAAAACGGCGAAGTACAAAGGTACTCGAAAGAGTACTTTTTCGAAAGTGCACTTCAACCATTCGTCATTAACAAATTGCCACAACCTTCTCAATGACTGTCGGCTCTAGCCTAGTATGTGCTAAACACCAGGGACGATCCGAAGCCTTATTGTTGCTTCAAGAAGCCACTTGCGGACATGATATCTTCAAGTAAACTGGAGAAAGCAGGATGAAGAGCGCGCACATTTTTCTGGTACAGGAAGAAGAAAGTTTTCTGCTAGACCCTCCGCCAGTCCTACAGTTCTTGTAGCCATAAAAGGCCACTAGAAAAGGAGGACGACTTCGCTGGGTCCGTCTTCTAGAAGAATAGGTATTTCGCGTTTGCATTCTGACCCTTTGCTGCATCCAGCATTTGCATAGTTCGCTGTTCTTGCACCTTGCTTGCAGTCTCAGTAGAGACTTAGAGCTAGTCAAGTCACAACCGGCTCACGCTTCGGTCCCTGCACAGCCGAGAGTCTTCCGACGAGATAGTGTTGCACTTCAGCGGAAAGTGTCCCGCCACACTTCTCGCGTGGAATCCCTCGTACCATCAGGGCCCTTTCCGAACGAAGCCGTGCGTGTTACTTGACTGTGACATTTACGCCACGGCGTTCACTGTACCACGCTTCAGACAAAGGTCTAGACGCACTTTGTTTGAAGCTTGTCGTCATTTCAGGATAGGTTAACGTCTGTTGCAACCCACTTGCAAGAAGACGGACCTGATTGTGATGCATCGTAGACGTACGGCCGCTGTTCTCAGGCGAGGCGGCCTTAAGGTTTTGATAAACATGTTGATCGTATTTACAGGCCCTATGCGCCAAACGCCGTCATTGCAAGGCCCGCAATCTCCGCATCTTGTCCTCGTCGACTAGCAAACGTTTTGCATCATCACCATCAACATATGTTCGCTTCTTACCCGCCGTACCCGTCAACCAACGCCAACGTACCCAGACCGCAAGGGCGAGCTCGGCGCGACCAGGGTTGCCTTGGCGTTCGCATCAGGATAACGGAAATGTCTAGACGCCTTCGCCTCAATATTACTGAGGTTTACCTTTCCCTTTGTAGGGCTCCCTGTCGAGCTCTATTCTCTCTCTGTTGTTCGGTGTGAGATGAGATGGTACAGACCGTGCGGTTGAAGTTCTGGTTGTCACGCGGCCATTTCCCAGGTCGGCGAGATTTCCGTGTCGCGTGGGACGTTCGGATTATCGATCACCAAGATGGGAGGGGACCGCTTCGATTTTGCGCTTGTCCAAGATGGGAGGGGACCGCTTCGGTCTTGCGCTTGTGTTGAGTCAGTAGTTGGTAGAGCCAGTAGAAAAGATGGTCAGTCAGCGGCGGACCCGAACTACGCATCGGGTAGCCCGATTGGCTCAGCCGCTGCACAGAAGCTGCTAGGTTACTCAATGTTCGAGTCATGTCACGAAGTATATAACATGTCACTATTGTTCTAAGCTGTCAAGTACGATCTACGAGCATGTTTTTTAGGTACTTCAAGCATACCTGAGCGGATCAAAGCGTCAAAACGCCGTATGGTATATAAAAGTTTAGCCGATACTGTCGCTATATAAATCTAGAGACTGAATTCAGTTCAGCTTTATTGAGATTTCAGTGACTATGTTTTCACAGCTGTAGCTTGGCTTCTAGGGCAAATGACAGTAATTAATAATATAAGACATTATATAGACAATGCAGAGTTAATCAGAGTTCATTCGCACAGGTGCTCGATAGTTCTAGTAGAGAAAATGTAAGGCAGAAAGCTCAATGCGCCACTTACAATTTCAACAACGGATTATAAATTTGGCTTTCAGAAATTTTCTGATTAATAAACTAATATATCTACCTTTAACAGTCATACTGTAAATTAAAATCTTAATACTACAATCATAGCATGAACAATGTTGAGATTATCTATTAGGACTCCTATAAATGTTGCCACATGTGTATACTAGTACTTGAGGAGACCGTTTATGCGCCTGGTCAAAACATTGTCAGACATGCATTTTAATACAGCTAAGCATTGAATATATGTATGTAGATATTGGATTGTCCGGAGCGAAATGGAAAATCTTAAAGAGTTACTCCTCTATACACTAGAACCACTAGCATGAGAAATAAGTACAAATTTCAATTCCGCAGCTATCTTAATATCTAATTCTAAAAACTAATAATATTAAGTCCTTAATATCATTTGGTGCTGAAAATCAACGCAATGGATTGGCCAAAACACTCGGAAATGTGGAACTCAGTTCCTTACTAGTGCAATCACATTAAAAGTTTAGGAACACGGGGAAGGTGACTACACATCTGGACCTCGAACGAGATCAGTGTGACAAGGCGAACTTATCGTCTACAGTGATACCGTGCTCCAGGCGAGTCCTATACAACACTTCTAGTTACGTAAACTGCCTAAAGTGCGCCACACGTTCTTCCATCGGATCTGAACCTAGTTCTTGAGTTCTTCTTTGCTTTAAGTACTTTTTAACGAAAATCCCATAACAGTACATGCTCCGAAAAAATTTGTATCGAAGTACCAGGAAGCATATTGTTCATGCTAAATGTTGTTTAGACGTTCCTATAATCACAGTCACTAGTCTTTCGTGTGGATCCTATAATGTAGTCACCGTTGTTGTCGTTTCCATCCGTCCTGTGGATAATTGCATCAGGAACGAGCTATTCTTCTGCAAAAGGCATTTCATCTTTCTACTGACCTTTAACGGGTTCCACCGACGTTCTTTTCTCAGAATTAGACTTCATCACTTAAGTTCATTTTTGGCACTAAACGATAGCTATTTATTTTTCTTGTTTTCACTTATAGTCGTACATAACAACAACATTATTAGCAAATTTCACGGCGTTTCAAAGATTATTCTGATTTTTCGAATAGCTCCGGACAATCTATATATATATATATATATATATATATATATGAATGCGCTCCCCGCACGGGTCTGTAACTGTTCATATACTTAGGAGATATGAACCATAAGTGTTGCGTCATTCTCCTCATATGTGGCGTATATCATTGTCAACCGGTTCGCTAGCATCCTAAAATGATAAATAGTATACAGCAGGTTGGGCACGTAATAGGCCACGATATAATGCTAATGAAGCTGTGCACATTAGGAGAAAACGATCATCTTTGGGATGGTAGCACTCCCACCACAACACTTATTAACAACAATTCAGCTCCGCTGTACATCCCTTTATATATACATGTCGGAAAGCTACCGAATGAAGCGAATCCCAGAGATGCTCGTTTGCTACTGGTTTGCACAGCTCCACTAGCATTATACCGCGATTTGTTACGTGTTGTTTTTCGTTTTAGGCTGCTTGCAAACTGACTAAGAAGGATCTACGTCACATATAACGGTCACATTTCAAATCTCCTAGGTATATAAACAGTAGCAACTGCGTGCAAAAGGCACAGTCATTTGATACACTCCAACAATTTTTGGCCACTATTTACATATCATAACTATGTATTCCTTCTATAGTAATTACTAGGTGGTCAAAAGTTGTCACGAACGTTCTAGCAGGTATCGCTAGGCACCACGTAAGTTCCTTAACCATAGTAAAAGCGATTACGTAAAAAGTGGCCTTTCGAGTCGTCGTCTCCACTGTCGCGATTTTCCTCTACCGTGTGCGTTACCACATACCGTGTGCTCCGTATTGGCAGTGTTGCTAACATCGGCGTCCGAGCTATCGGCGAAGAACCCGTGATCTTCGTACCCGACGCTCTCCACCGTGACCTTCTCCTCAACAATATGCTAAAAAGAAGAAATGGGAAAGAAGTTCCTATAAAATACTAGAGGTCACTGTGCTACTGCTGCCGGATGCTACTGCAGCAGATCATGGCTACTATTACGCAGACGACTATTAGTGATGCCTGAAGTCGATAACACAAAGTGCGATACACCGTATACATAGAAACTTACTATTTCGAGATCAGAGTCACTTGAGAAAGATTCGAGATCATCATCTGAGCCGCCGTCACTAAGCGGTTCAAATTCGTTATACTCAGAAAGTATCGATACAACGCTTGCTGCCGTACGATCTTCGGGATCATCAAGTTCGTCCAGATCGGACAACGAATCAGATGAGGATAGCGAGCCAACGATCCTCTTGCCACTATCTTGGAATTCTTCGAAGAGCGACAGGCCACTCCCACTGCCTTGTTCACTAAAGGCGATTTCCACGTCCAGTTCTTCAACGCTTTCTGACTCCTCTTCAGATGAACTAGCCTTGTGGTCATCGTTGACCCCATCCAGTACCTTTACGTCCGTCGACGCTTTAATACACGCAGGCGATCCTATAAGGTTACCATTACATGCCATCGTACAGGTCAGACGAGGATAAACAAGCAAGTTTGGCTCTAGCACATTATATAGCCCTGAACCTGTCGCTGTTTCCAACTATAGACGGCCTTCGCCAGAACGCAATAAGCCTTCTAATCATTGATGGCCATTATCAATGAGTAGAATAGGTATAGAGGAAGAGTTGACAGTGCGGACAAGTAAAAGTGCTAAATAAAGGCCCCGTGCAATGTTTACATATAACCGGGCCCTCCACGCTCTCCAAAGGACCGCCGTGCAACGGACATGCAAGGTCCGCGGCCACTTCTGTCGAGCCTTTCTCAAGTTCCAGCTGTATGTACCCACCCACCCCTGGTGCAGAATGCATCACATGACATCACAGTGGTGACAGAGTGATTGAACACCTCGCCGGCTAGGGGTGGAAGCAACGGCAGGCGTCAAAAGGAAATGCGGGGCCCGAGACGACGTGCAATGCCCCGTGGCCTTTAGGAAGGTAAGATATTGAGGTCTGGATGGTACTCGAAGCCACTGCTTAGGAACATTTTCTGTAAGAGTTTCAGGGCATGTGAAACCTTCAGACAGTTATCTTTCAGCAGCTAGCCCTAATAGAAAGGCGTTTAAATAAATCCGACGTCGTTCATCCAGGTTCTCTTATCTACGCCTACCGCATTCCTCAAAAGGTTAAGAGACAATGAACGGGGACGCATAGCTAAGTGGAAAAGAGCCGAGCAATTCCTCCCAGCTTTAGTTGCTTTTAAGGCACGGAGGCGTACGGCGCCTAAATGCCTTAAAATTGTCCCAGTGACTGCCTCTATAAAACCACGCGTCCTCCCTAACCTCGTAATAGGGCGGGGGTGAGAGAGCCTTGCATCTCCATGAAATCGTTCGAATGTCAAACAACTTATTCACGCATGGCTGCAATCACCACCGGTTATAATGGTCAGGGTTCTCCGCTTTCTAAGTTGCTTCGAGTGAGCAGTCATTCTCCTTGTCAAGACTAGGAAATCGACCAACACATCGGTTGCTGTTAGAAGCGAATCTTTTACGGACTAAGCTTAGTATAGCTTTTTTATATATTAGTTGGCCGTTTTTGACCAGAGCGAACCCTTACCAACATCGTGTCGTTTTTGAGTGAACACAGGAGATATGTGCTTCCTGATTAGGCTTCTGTGAGAATGTCGTTGTAGTCGATTCGTTGATCCGAAGTCGCGCGCGTGCGATCCCACAGGACCACAGATAAGCGACACAAGAACGCATTGAGGGAACATATCAATGGCAGAGATGCAATGCGTAGCCAGATTTCATGTTGATGGTCAGATCATATTGAGAGGGGTAGATTGAAAAAGTTGGTAACAGAGAGAGAGAGGAAACCACAAATGGAGAGAAATTGTCCATTAATTATTAACCTAGACTTGTATACAGGCTGCAACGACTTGACTAATCTGAACCTATTGCAGGCACTGCAAAACTGTAAAATTATGATTACTGGTAAACGGAGCTACAGATCAAGACAAGCAAAGAAGTGATCCTCATTGAAAACAAACAGGTAATAATATAGCAACGCGAAAAATGATAATTAAAAAAAGAAAACCACGATTACAAAAAGCAAAAACAACTTTGAAATCATTCATTCACCAACCGGACAGTCACTCGTTCAGTCAAACGGCTCGTCACTACCTATGGTAAAAAACCTAACAATTAGTGGATAAGTTCAAAGGCTTCGCGTTTTGTGCCCGACACAAGTTTCGTTACCTGTATATCATCACAAAGTTGTTCTCAGCTGGACCTCTTGCCTCATTGCCAATGGCTCAGCTTGGTCGTCACATAATCATAGATAAGTGTTAGCCAATCAAGAAGTCAATAAGGCCGCCCGCAGTTCGTAACTCGACATCACGGTTTCAATTTTGTATTACGTTAGTGAACAGATGCGGTCGGCAGATTGACTCGCATTTTTTTCAACTGACCGTGTTCAGTAACACTGCGGTAGGCATTAGTGACCACTTGATTAGCTCACATTTGGGTATGATTTGAACGCTAAACGGGGACATCACGCCATCAGTTGATAAACGTGTATGTTCCGCTTATCTTCAAGCGCTTTCATACAATTTTCTCTTCAATCTTCGGTCGCATGAAAAAGCCATGAACCCCGGTTTTGAGGCATGCAGGCCCTATAGAAATGGACCTCACGTCAGTCTCGATGAAATCCATTGGTCTCACCCGAATCTAAGGTTCGCACTGCCGAAGTAAAAGATATGCTGTTAGCCATACTTGAGAGCTAGAGCATCAAAATAATCGTAAGGGGTGACAACAACTTGCACATGAACTGGATGCTAATTATACCTAGTCACGTACGAAACGATACATGTGAGAGAAATATAGAAGTTCATAATGAAAAGCTAAAGAGGCTTTGATAGTTGGCTATCATTAACTAAACGGTGTAGATTTACTTCAATCTCCCTGAGCCATCAGGGATCCTATTAGCTCTTCTTTTTATGATAAGCTATGCATCTACAGCAAAATATATACACTTCCATATTCGTACTGTAACATAAGAGTTCTTCTGTGGACCAGCATTGAGGTCACTGTTTTGCACCAACCACAGTAACAGTCAAAACATGTTCTACTGCTGAGATTTCTACAATCACTTTTTAGGTACTTTTTTGCCGACACATAACAACGAACATGATGACGGCGCAGAGAGGAGCGACGTGTAAGTCACGAAGCTCCATTTTGGCACGTTGTCGAAACGGTGCGACATCAAAGTGTCAACCACCTGCAACGTTCTCTCCTTACTACCCGCCCCAATATTCCTATATGCTATATTTTACAAACCAAAACAGATTCAGACAAGCATTCATTCATGCACCTAAATATAGATAGCAATGGTTAGGGAAAACTGCGCTTACAGTAGATCTAGAGGACTAGTAGTTACTTTGCAAAATTATCGAACCATATAAGCCAGATGGTCGAAATACATACACAGCCTCTCGATTGGTAAATGACGTCCTTTTGAATAATACACCCAGAGGATCACCGGAGCAAATTATTACGTCTGGACGAGACACGTGGAAGAGTCCATGTGAGACGATGTATTGCTTGAGAGAATGCACAATCTAAAAGAGAATTTTAATCAGTTAAAATAAACACTAGGTTTAGTTTGTTTCTACAGAGACAACTCACTCATAAAACATTTATCAAATTAGTGTTTTATAACCCTAGATATAAAACTTTCATGAATTTACAATTGACCAAATTTACCATAATTGTCAAGGGTTAGTCAGTTTGTACTAAACAAATAGAATAAGTATAAATGTATATTAGACTTACAGTTTCAAACGTAACGGGTTCATTTCCGAGTCCATAAGATTCCAATAAACGTAAAAATGCTTTATCCAATAAATACATCTGAAAAGGTCTCAACGGAACAAATGCTGCTCAGCTAATTTACAATCATGCATCATCCATTATATATATATATATATATACATCTATAAGAAAAAATACTACAAGTTAAGATTAGTATCGGAGCACAATAGACCTTAGTCCCATATATTATTGATGCTCACTTTTAGTTCTACTGTGAACTATAGAATAAGTTACGAACGACCACCGGATTCCTTTTGGTACTTCATTAGATACAGAATCGTATATTAGGTATTTAAACGTATCGGTTGTACCTGTTGCTCCAACACTTGGTCGCCAAGTTTGAGATTCGTAAGCTGCGCGTCGCATGAATCAACGAATTAGCACACGCAACTGACCCTTCTAGGAAATTGTGTGGTAAAAGCAACTTAGCGATAATGAGCATGCTATCTAACGGAAGGAAATAGAGTAGGAATATCCATTTCGAAACGTCGAGTGGTCGGTACCTGTTTCTGCCAAAGACCAAAGCACATTACTTGGCAGACGTGGCGAAAAATACACGTTGCTATTCTATTCTGCGACCGCTCTAGCTGACGCGACTGCGAATCACACTTCAAACGCTCTCGACGAAAACGAGCCTAAGAAGCACATGCATATTAACTCAAGCCAATCCAATCTGCCTACATGTCATGTAAATTTGCAGAAACATGCATGACAAAACCGGCTTACGCAAGATTTATATTTAGCCATGGCTTAGGAGTGATAGACAGACACATTGGGGAAAAACACCGCTAACACACACTTCGATGCTTCTCGTGCTGGTGCTGATGCCACCCAATAATATCGCGGTTGTGCTTAGTTCTAATATTTGCCTTATGAAATTGCTGATAATATGATTCATAATAAGCGGGTTCGAAATAGCATATTGTCAAAACGCACGCTCTGCTCATTCCCAGATAAAACTGACCGGAATCAGCTCAGCAGATGCCGATGGATTAGATGTTTTGCTCTTTGTATGACCTATATAAAATCTTTTCCGAGAAACACTACCGCTCACTCCATCTATTCATCTATTGATATTTGAAAATAACAAATCAGTATAATGTATGTAACACAACTGAGTCTATAAGCAAATTAGTATTTACTCATAAATAGAAAAATCAGTCTGCTGATGTAGAGAACTTCATGACAACTATGTCGGTATAAAAAAGTTTAAATTACTGCCATATTACTTTATGGACCCTGTCTACACTTGATGCCTTTGCATCGAACAGGGTCAGGCAACCAGCTGCCACGTATTTAAGGTAACGAATCACACAAATCAACAAACATGCAAGAAAAAGACGAAAAACAATAACATACTCACATTTACAGTATCGACCGCTGGCGAGGCGGCACTCAGTGGCTGTTGGGGCTTTGGAGCACTCATTGCCAGGCCCGCCTGGCTTGCCCTCGAAACCACTGCCTCGGTCATGCTGTTGCTGCAACGTCGCACAGAAAGCATTTTGTTGTCACAATAGGGTGTCACTGTACGATCAGACCAACGCTAGCGCTGCTGCAAATCAGTTCAAAAGTATTCTAACAACGACGGCGGCGACAACAATAATCACCGCCACGCCTTGAAAGGGCCGTTGCTTATCGCCTCAACACTTCATCATTTTCCGAAACGGTATTGTTGTATTGCAGTGGTCTGTTACAGCCACTAAGTGTACATTGCATATACGTGATGTATACACGATCCGCTACCAGGCGGCAGCAAGTTCACTTGATATGTAGACGATGGGTTGAGTAGGCCGGCAAACCCTCGTCAATCTATCGTTGAATATACATGTCTCAGCAATAACTAAACAGGATAACTATCGAATTTTGTTGCCTTCGCTTTACAATGGCACGGACATGCACTGATATTGACACAGGCCGCACAGTAAAGATGCTGAGATAGATGACCGCGGCAATGGCGAGGCTGTTGGTGATTGCAGACTGCGGCATTGGACGAGGTCCGCGGTCCATGGGATGGGAGCTTAAAAAGATCATTGCACAGAAGAGCGCTCACCAGCACACGCGGCCCATACGACTACTCTGCCCGGACATGTAGCGGGCTTCAGAGGAGATGCGGCGACTAGAAGCAAGCCGGTCTAGCTACCATAATTCTGCTAGCAACAGCTGTAATAAAAATTGTCTTGTGTAAGGCTTTGGTTAGCTACACGCAACTGAAAAGCTTGCAACGTAAATATACAGTAACAGGGAGAAAAATCAACTGAGGAATAAACCATCGATCTTGCAGTCTCATCATCCTTTACAGGTTGTTCTGCTTTGGTAGATATTATTAACGCTCAGTCATAATGCAATCTTTTGGCTTCGTTTGGACAAGTAATTATGATGCAGTGGAAGCCTTCAGCGAGCTTCGCTGTTGTAGTAGTAGTACCGATACTCGTACGTTGTACGTGTTTAGTCCAACAGCTACACTAGGTGATTATCTGGCACGCAACAAACAATCTAGTTAGTGGTTATGCTAGAGAAAAAAAAAGTATATATATATACTTCTAGGCTTTAATAATATTTCTAATATTTAGCTTATAATCTTCATTTGGATAAGAGCTACGAAAATATTCTACGTCTTGATAGCGATTATACATTGAATGTTCGCGCAGTTTTGGAGCCTGAAAATGTCAGCTTTGAACAAAATGAATGTTTATCGTTCGTAGGATCAGCTTCGGCCAAGCCAAAGATTTTCCATCAAGAAATCACCTAAACTCCTCTAGAAGTAAAAACCTTTTCTAAGGTGCTGTAAACGAATAACACCACTTTTTCCTGACAATTTTTTTCTTTACTGTTCTCTCTAGTTAACGCCAGCAGAGATATGAGTTCAACTGTACACTCCTAACTACCCATTGCCATCTTCAGTTTATTCACCTATTGTCGATGCATATTTAAAATAACATATCTCGCATTCGGAGTAATGTTTCGCTCTATGTTTATCCATAGTATTCTCGGTTAACAGCATCAGCCTCTACGGACTTCTCTGACGGTTAGTAGCAGTATCGAGAAGAACTGACGCAGTCGAAAGAACGGCCAGACAGACAAGAAGCCTGGGAATTTGCGTTACTATCTCTAAAAAATCTTCGCTAGACTAGTATTCGTCAACTAGCGATGCCGTAGTTCCCTTTCTCGCCCCAGGAGAACGGGTGCAGGCAGGCAGACGAACGGCCACTGATAGCGTTCCGAGGGACGTCAGCATGGCCGGAGACAAGCACCGGCAAGCCAGCTCCGTCTGCCGTGCAGCAAGGCTAGCGTCGCTACTCGCCATTTGTTTCACGAACAAATTAGCGTTAGTATGTTCATTGGCCGACTTGGTAACTGGTTCAGGCTGCAAACTCGTAACGAGTCATGCTTCTGTCCTGGACAAAAGCAGGCTCGTTTGGAATAGAGGTGGTGGCACGTCATTGTTGGTTGGAAATGGGGCATCCACAATCGATGACCATTGTTTTGTTGTCGCCATGACTGGTCCAGCCGTTGCTATTTGCCAATGCGCAATAATAATGGTGGTATCACAAGCTAATTTTTGCCCGCACTTTCAAGCGGTGCAAAAGCATGATTTTTTTTGGCTCACCGGATACCTTCTAATTATCGAAGCCACCTAAGACTGGATGATTTACGATATTAGTAGGACTAAACAAACTATATCGATTTTTTTTAGTACGGCGAGTTTAAGGTTTCAATAAATAACAAGCTGAGCATGTGGAGCAGCAACTCAAATTTTAGGTATATAATTCAAGGGCGTAGTACGCCACAGAACACCACAATGGCCTCATAAAAAAGCTATACTTTATTCACAGAAAAGCACAGTGTGTATAAGTGTTAATTACCCCATGAAGTATATTAAAGTAGGTTTAGACTTATAAGAATTTTAGATTTTTTTTTGGTATGCTTCCGATGGTTTTGTCTTTACAGGAAAGTAATTTTTCAGCTAAAGCTCAGCAACAGGTTGTTTGCCTACCGTAACAAAGGATCTGTTATCAAACGTAGTGCGAATTCTTTGACGCAATGTATACTTACTTTGCTGTAGTCCACACAGGGGCTAAATTGCTGAAGCTCAGAAGGCCTATTCGATCGATTTGCCGAGTTCGCCTTTTTTCTACTATCAACAACTGATGATAAGGACGTACTACTCGACTCCGCTGTACCCCTTTCTAAGCACTAATGAAGCATTACGAACTGTCCAAATGGTCGGGCTGGGGATAAAGCACTGAGACCTGTCCTTGAAGCGTACGATCTTCTTATGGAGAAGCTAGAGCCCAGGAACCTCACTTTGCATTTGTGCACTCTTAGAGGCGCCGTTGGGATTTTCCAGCGCACAATACACGCACAGCAACAGAAATGGCACCACAGGCTTCCATTTTGATGGGCAAGAATGAGCAACGTCGTGACAGAGTCGAAAGCGTGATGGGTGAAAGCATGAACGAGACAGAAACGCCGTAAACGCGCCAATCTCGTACACTAATATCTAGAATTACTGTTGTATCAACAACAAACTCAAGACATTGTGGGGTAGCAACTTGCGTCCAATGTAGGGTCCTTATGGGTGCGCTACTTGTTTGGAAATGAAGGTCCGTTGTTGACGTTCATCTGATGATTCTGTCTGGCAAAGAAACGCGCCACTGTTTGAATCGTGGCAAAACTGATCTCCTCTGTTTTTCTTTTTCTAGTTCAGCCAGTTGTGAGGCCGATCGGCTTAAAATATTCCGATACGGTGACATGACGAATGAGATTGAATTTATCATTTAAGTTCACGTTCTCGTTGAACTTTTTTTATGATAGAGTAAATATTTCCATAAACATTAGTTCGTGAGATGTTATTCATGTTGCTTGTTGCATATCGATCGTTAGAAAAACTACGGACGTAGGACATACTAAAAATAATCACATGCGGCTATAAACATTCGAACATGAATGTAGATAAGAAGGCCTTCTGCTGGTGCGAAAAGATTCGATTAAAAAAACATGCGACAATAAAAGGCAACGTTAAAACTAGGTGCGGTATTGAAAAATGCAAAGTGGAAAAGGAAATAAAGTGAAAGGCAACGTGGTAAGTGTTTAATTACAGTACATACAGTAAAACGCATTCGGTAAAACGCTCTTCTTATGAAAGGTAGAATTTATATGGCAATATCTTTTTGCGTCAGCTGTTTCTTGCTACAATCGAAAAATTGATCAAAAAGAATATTTCTTTACGAGTAGTGAAACCCCAGTTCTTGTTAAACTTTGCACATCAATACAACTTCTAAGAAAAAGCAGTGTCTTCTAAGATGATCAGCCAGTGACAATAATATGCATCAGGCAATGCGCTGTTCAAATGTAAGGATTGGCTTGATATCAGTTAAATAATATTGAACTTACGCTGTTTTACGGCAGTCTAGGAGTAAAGCTAAAAAATGTACTGTCATCATAACGCGCATTCATAATATCGGTTGTTGTAGTTTTTTGGCATTTGCAAATGTAACGCTACCTAGACTATGTTTCGAAAATCAATATTATGTTAAACACTTTAGCTTACGAGCTAACAGCGACAGAAAAGGCTAAACCTCTTCGTATCTGTAGGAATTTAGAGCATAAGTGTACACTAATATAGCACTTATCTACTAAAGTACACATCTAAAATAGTTCGCGCCAAATAGCTCAGGGTGTTCATAGAAAGAAAAATATTTTATGTATTGCATCTTACATGCCCAGGATATAGGAGATAATGCATCAAGACACTGATGTCCAGACCGAAAGTGTCTGGAACATTGGTAAAATGTTCCATTGATTATTATTTGCAAGTTATTATTTTTATCGATATTCGTATAAAATGTAATAATAACAATAATTATAATATATTCAGTACAAGACAGACAAGTATGATAATATATATAGGGTGTGAAATTTTTCCTAAAAAAATATAATATCCAAGACTTTATGTAGAAACTTGGAAGGTATTCGATTTTGATGTTGTAGATAAAAAACCGATTAATCCCTGCCAAACTTAAGCTGAGCTTTAAGCCGCACGACGCTTTTCGTATACACAATGTTATTATGTATAACGGTTTTCTTCACGGCTGGAAAACGCTGTAATGCACACATTGTAATTTTGCCTTATATATCTCGTTAACTCAGTCTATTTACGTCAGCAACGCAAATTGACGAATACACAAATGGCCTTTTATATATGTATGTATATATATATATGTATATATATCTTAAAGTAAAGCCTAAAGCATTGATTTGAGAGTGCTGTTTACGCAATACTTTCTCTTGGCTGGAAGCAATAGTTATTATATAGGCAACCGGTAAATTTCCTCTAGGCCGTGCATATCTCATACATGTTTTCTCTGTTTTGTTTCTTAAAATATGTCTTTTATTTCCTTTTCATGGAAATCATATGAGGAAGACGTAGTTTTAGGTGTGTCCCATCGGCAACACATTGAGTTTTTTTAAGTTCGTGGCCTACGAGCGTGTAGATTGTCTTGCTCGTCCTTACACTTGCGCAGTTGCCATAAGGTTACTTTTAAAGTTTCACAGGCCGCGTTTGTTTATTTTTTTTGGGGAGGGGGAGTCGACGCTCAAAACATCGTGATTTTATCAGGACAGAATACTTTTTCACTATGCTTTGTATAAAAATCGAAACATATAACTATGTCACCTAGACCGGCTAGTGTAGGGAAGCGATGATAGAATTAACAACCTGTTTGATAAGAGTTGCTTTAATGTAGGGATTTTAGAGCAAATTGGCTACAGGGAATGTGCTTTAGTTTAGTTCTATAAATCCACTATACGACTATTTTTATTCCGTTATGCTGTTCTTCAACAAAATAAGTATAAATACAATTTCACTTCAGAGAGACATTGCTCTGAATATCACTGTAATTAAAGTTATCGTTTTATTAATTGAATTTTTATAAAGATTAATTAATTATTATAGTAAATCTCTTCATGTAATGTCTGTGTGCTTAATGGTAGCATAAAGTCTGATACGAGAAGCCAGTTTATTTGTCGTTCCGAACTTATCTTTATAACTAATCAAAAGAATATTTCATTAAAAAAAAGCAATTTTTTTTGCTGATTTTAGATACTATTTGGACTTTGTGCATTTCTTATTCGAATTGCTTCTTCAAACGATTTTCACAGACCTTATTACTTGGCCTAACGACAGTCCGCTTTATATGATTAGTAAACTAGTCTTGCTTTAACATATGGAATTAAAAGTTAATTATTGATGCAGGTGTCCGCAACCTTAACTTACGATCATCATCATATAAAAAGTTAACAAAAAATGGCTACAAGTTCTACCTCTTCGAGAAGTCACCAGAACTCAGGCCATATAAATGGCCTGCAGGAAATGCTTGGCCGATGCATCGCCCTTATTGACATGGATTGCTTTTACGTACAGGTGGAAGAGAGGCTTCAGCCACAGAATCGGGGCAAACCTGGCGTTGTGGTTCAGTATACTGGTACGTGTGCGGTACATCTTTAACAGCGATAAATTTGCCATTAATGAACGATGTTTGCAATCGATCCGTACGCATTAATACCTAAAAATCTAGGACGAATAAAATCATTGGAAGGGACACACATTATTTGTTAGACGAGATATTTATCGATAAAACAAAACGTCCTTTGACTGGTCCTTATAAATGGCTCGTCGCCGACAGTTACGAGTGTTTACTAATTTAGGTGGGGTGATTGCTGTTAATTATGAGGCTCGAGCAAAAGGAGTAAAACGAGGTATGCGACGAAGTGAGGCTCAAGCGCTGTGTCCCGATCTTATTTTCTACTACGTTCCTGAAGCACGACAAAAGGCTGATCTCTCTCGATACAGGTAACTTCCAAACAAAGACTAGTTCTGTTTAATGCACTGCATGAATCTCAATTTATAAACCAGTGTGTTTGAGAATCTTAAATTTCCTCAGCTTCATGATGCAAATTCGAATTCGTTCCCTTCAAAATGACTAGTGAATACATTAACAGCGTTCAAATAGTATATTTCTCCAAAACATTTCTTACATACTGCAATACAAACCTTGTGCAGTACGTTAAAGGCCACACTCATTGTTTGCTGTAGCCGTTTTCGTCACCAATAATGCCAAATACATGAAATCCTTATGAAGCCGGTTTTTACGTACAGATCTAGTTTTTTTCTTTGTAACATTATGATTATTAATTCCACAATAAAGTGCATATAGAGTTGATTACACATAAATGTAGAATTGATCTTAATGTTTAATTATTTGTCGGCCTGAATCGGCAGGTTGGCAGGTAGGGAAGTGCTGAAAGTGTTTTGCTCATTTGGAGCTACTGTGGAATGCGCTTCAATCGATGAAGCGTACATCGACCTAACGGCACTTGTTAATCGGGAAGGAAACAACGAACAACCTGTGTCCTACGGGGCACTCGGAACCGCTTATGTCGAGGGCTACGATACAAATCGGGACTTCCTTTCAAGCAAGTGACGAGCTTTAAATTATCCTGTAATTTTTTCCTTTTAATTGGACTTTCAGTTACATGCAGACAAAGTCATGTAAATCAATTATTTTATCTTAAACATTTTTCTTGTGAGCGTTATATGCTACCTAAAAATGAGATTTATGATAATTCCATGTATATATATAACACAATACTTTAATAAGCCAACAAACGCAAAGCAAGAACGAACGAGCCAAGTGTCACATATACGAAATTTTGTTTTGGACCCAATGCACCCTTCGTTTAACCGATACAGTTTAAAACACATAGGAGGTATGTTCCTCAAGCGTAGATAATAAAAGCTATCCGGTGAAATAACTCATTTGTGACATTAAATTTTTACAGTGCTTCTCGAGAAGCAACTGCAAGTCATTCGCTAGATTTGTCCGGGATAGTCGTTGTCGAACAAAAGAACTGACCGCTGGTAAAACAGGTAGCTACGATTTATTCAAGAAAAACAATATCCTGTCCGAATCAGTTCAGGCATGACCGGGCACGCTTCACTGTTAGACAGAATTTTTACTTATTGGCGCATCACCCATCAGATCGTAAATCAGTCCCATCACATGATGACTGGCTAATTTGTTATTTTGAAATTAATAGTGGAATAATACAAATACGGCGAACCTTATCGGTGATATTAGTTAAAGTAGGTGTTTCTAGCTTTACGTTCGGTATTTAAACCGTTAGGCGTTGTTTGGGATAGCTAGCTTTTAGCATGAAACGAAATGTGTTCACGCCCTAATTCGAACTAACGAATTCTGTTAACGAATGTCTGCCTACTAACGAGTTATAGATAACTCGTTTTTTTAACATTTTACTACTGTATTATCATGGGGAAGTAGGATGACGTCGTTAGAAAATACGAATTAGTTATCTCAGTTTTCCTACATTTTATAGATAGCATTGATCTCTACTTAAAGGTTGCATTTACGCTTTAACGGCAAGATGTGAATTCACGGTATTGCTGCTAGATGGTACCGCTTTTAAAGGGCTCGTTTAGTACCGTTTGGCACAGCGAATTGATTGATTCGTAGTTTTTTTTCAGGACAACATATTAATAAGGAGAAACATTTTTTAAGAGTCAAATCAGTGTCTTATTTCTCTCATGGTGTAATCACCTTATAAAACACTCGCTGCAGATCAAACAGATAGCTGGTTTAACAGAGAACTGATGGCACATTTTAAGTCAACTTCATGAATAGCTGCAGAATCTGCTAATTTGAAGTGTACTCGTCTGCTCAATGAAATCTACAATTCAAATATTTGGTCGTCGACTAAAACATGTGGAATTACCGTTCAATAGGAAATAGTGATTGATGACAGTAGAAGTACAGCTAGACAGTAGAAGACAGATCAGATCTTGAAGGAAAAAAATAGAAAATTAAGATTTGTAGTTTTAAGCATAACCTCTATGGTTACAATCTGATTGATTTTAACGCGAATATTACCGCTTGATGCCTTCTGGTTGTCTAGGAATTGCCTCTTCTTCTTTGATTTTAAGTTGATTGGGCGCATTTAAGAGAAGTCCTACATTAGTTGCAAACAGCCGTTCTTGAAAAAAAAGTTCTTATAATTTGTGGGAGTAAGCTGGTTGCTGATTACTCTTAACTACAAATCTAAAATACCGCATTGTCAAGAAAAAAAAAGTTGTTCAGTGTAGCTTGCTAATATTCACTTAAATTAATATAGTTGAATTGAGCTCTTTAGACACCAAGGATTGCTTCAATTGTGTAGCTTGAATAGGTCTGAAGACACATTGAAAAAGTTATTAAGCCTGATAAGCCTTTAAAAGCCTGTTTGTTTGACGAAGCATATGCTTAGAGATTGAAGTTCTACCGTCAATTACTACTGTGTTTTTTTAGATATAGACTGGAAGGTACGTGGCGGTGATGCATTTCTAGCACGTGGTGCCGAAATAATGACGCAGATGCGCCGTGAGGTGTTTCTAAAAACCAAGTTCACATGCTCTGCTGGAATCTCACACAACAAGGTACGAAGGCATAGGAAATACCTTTATTTTGTTCGACACTATTGACACTATACAGATGCGTAGATTAGTCTATTCTGAGCACATTACTAGTCCAGTACCAGAAAACCTCTTATAATGGTATACGTGTGGGTCATATACTTGCAACGCTTTTCAGTGGTTAGATTACCTAGTTCTAATTTATTTAAGCAGGTGGTAGCGAAACTGGCCGCAGGACTTCACAAACCCAACCAGCTGACGGTCGTGCCGCACTCGTCAGTGCATAAGCTTTTCGAAACTGTCGCGGTGCACAAAATGCGTGGCTTGGGGGGCAAGTTAGGAGAGCAGGTATCTGAGCATTTGCAGGTACAGACGATGGCGCAGCTTGCAGAAGTATCCGCCGCAAAACTGACATCGATTTTCGGCACAAGGACAGGGTAGCTAGCTATACACTTTTCTTGAAGCTACACAACGCTTAAGTTACACCAATATGTTTTTTTGTCAAGTATTTCCTTGTTGAAATTGCGTAACCATGTGTGTAAAAACTTCAGTTGAAAATTTAACTGAATCTCAAAAGTCCTAAACTATTATGATTGTTGACTTGTTATTTAACATATGGCTTTTTTTGTTTTAAAGCCGTTGTCTAAAACTTTATCGAAATTACTATATTTTAATAATGTAGTTAAATTATCTTCCCCAGAATGTGGCTTTATGAACTGAGCCATGGGGTGGACCACGAAACAGTCGCAGATCGTTTGTTATCGAAGAGCATTGGGTGCGCGAAGAACTTCCCAGGCAAAACCGCCCTCATGACTGTGAAGGACGTCAGCAAATGGGCGAACAGTCTCTGCGAGGAAATGGAAGAACGTCTCAAACTGGTTCTTTTGCTTTTATTTTTTGATAATGTGAAGTGAAAATTGTTATGTGATATTTATTTGAACGCAGTGTCTGGAATAACCAACGACATGACCTGGAATCGACGTAAACTATAGCATAATATCCAAAATGGTTTTAAGATAAATCTAAGTGCGTTAGGACGAGAAAATACTGTTCCAAAGGCAATATAATTCGCTGAGGTGATACAGTAGTGGCGATGTGATGTGTTATTATTTGCGCCTACGCGTGGTCACCGTGTGTAATATAGTATAGTTAATTTAACCATGAAGATACGGGAACAATTATATACGACAATCAGGTGTGTGATTTGCCCTGTTCAACAGTATAGCGTAACAACAACGTAGCACTTACTCGATTTGAATTTCATATCCTTGTAATTGCTAAACAGGACCAGAAGACCAACCAACGCGTGGCGCGCTTACTCACCGTAAGCAATGGAATTCAGTCGCGCAGTATCCCACTTACGGGAATTACGTTCACTAAAGTATTTCTATACAACTCAGTGATGGCCGGATTATCGAAACTTAACGTGGCACCTCAGGGTAGCGGTGACTGGACTCCGCCTATAAAAATGCTTTCGTTTATCGCAAGTAAATTTGAAGTACTTGATAAATCAGCTAACATTATGAAGTACATAGGCAATACCAAAAAGAGTACAGAGCGCGCAGAAGCGAAATCGTCGACCTCATCTACCATAAAGGGTTTGTATTTTTGTAATGTGCTAAGTATACAAGTTACAACACACTATGTGTTCCCATATATATACATACATATATATATAAATATATATATATGTTTCGTATTTGCACAACTTAATCATATTATAATAAACTAAAATAAGTGAAGTCATTCGTGTATTTCGTAGCCCCTCTCGTAGGCTGCCCAACCATGGCGGAACGATTAGCCAATTTGATGGCAAGTAACGAAGATGATATCATGCTTGAAGACACTTTCTAAAGATTAGTATCTTAGCACACACTTCCTACTAACAACAACGGTACGAAGACTTCTGCTGGATTCGTTTGTCTCTATAGGTAAGCGTAATAAAGTAAAGGATGACATACATGTGCTGCACGAAACAATATGCCTAATGTATACATATCGTAGAACGTATAGTAGTCATGTTTCTTGTTGTTGCAATACAGAACTATTTCTGCTGTTTTATTACTGTTTTTTGTTGCTGCAATACAGAACTATTTCTGCTGTTTTATTACTAGTTGGTTCGTCTTAAATAATTCAAGGTTGACTTCGTAAATTTTCGTTAGGCGTAATTCCTCCTTGAGAGATCTTTGAATCATCTCTCAGTCGTACGTAAAACAAACATGTCAAGTGATTCTACTATAGATGAGTTCAATTTAGCGCCAAGTTGTGTGCGTTTTCGAAACTAAAGTGAGTGCAAAATTAAGCAATTAATCTGTTTAATTCTAACTTGTTTACATTATTTTTTATTCTCGTTCATTAGCTCAATAATATTAAAAAGTACGCGACCTAATATAAAATAACATCCCATTTTATTATTTGCATAATATTAATAATAATAATTATAATAATAATAATAATATCAAGAAAACATTCGTGTCTCTAATTTTCTCGCTTTCATTGTCGATTCTGGGCGATTACGAATTGATCGGTTCAGAACCTGATTTTCCCTTCTCGTTCTTACCTCCGCATCGTTACTTTCGCCCTATTTGTTTCACACGCATTGACACTTCTCAATCTACCTTTCATTCACACGAGTCTATCCAACACACCGTGATCCCTACACGTTCCACCCGTATCCCTGTTAACGACTACGCATTATGACCAATTCGTGCGGGACGTTGAAACTGCTACCTTACCCACTATTATTGGGGTCGTGTTCAACAATCGAAAAAATGATAAGCATTTTCGTTATTTCATATCATTTTTATGTTCACTATAATGTAGTAGCCCCACTGACTTAGTACAAGATGCCTTTGAGCCTTCGATCACTGTTCAAAGCCATTCCGTACATCCACACCGCTTGTTCGACCCTATTTAAATCTTTCAAACACTAGTTACGTCGTTGAAGATCCTACGAAATGCTCCGCGGCGGACATGACCTTACACTAACATTCATTCTTCATAAAGTTTTTCGACTTGCCTTATAATATTAATAATAAGTTGATTCGTTAGCCCTTTCCTTTTTTTCCGAATTCTTTATATCTACTTAGTAGTACTAGCAGTTCATCAGCCTTTTTGTTTGTTTCTTTCTTGCGATCTCGCTCTCTCTCTTTCTCTCCCTTTATATATATATACCTATCGTTCATTTTTTTTGTTTGAATACAGTTGTTGAAGGTAGCCAAAATAGTTCTGAATGTTCGTTTCTCATAATCATAATTCGTCTTCAAGCTTCATTATATAGCTGATATACTCATCGTCACCTTTGTATTAAGCTTATTCTTATTAACTGTCTTCTAGCCTTTTCAATGATTAGCACGTGGCGTCGCCATCGAAATTGCTGTAGTTGAGAGGTCAAGCATGCCCCACAAGGAAAAGAGCGTTCACGCCTTATAGTTCTTTCTAATTCACTAGTCACTTGCAGCCTCAGCATTGATAGCAAAAACACTGGTTATAATTTTCCAAGATTTCTCTTCTTTGTCGTTTTCATTTCTTTCGTTTTCGTTTTTACAACCCCCAGCATCGCCTTCTCCAACGATTTAACCTCGCTGTATAACATTATCATCATCGTGACTCCTTTCACCGGAATTCGCTACTGTTGCTGTCATCACCACGTAATTAGATTCATTAGACCGTTGGCGATCGCCTGCATCTATCTTATGAACTTATCAGGGTTTTTTTTTTGAGTTAGCCGTGCAATCATCTGTTGTTGCGATCGACAACTACTAGCGATATGTCGAGGATAAAAAATAGAAGATACCTCAGTGTATATAAAAGAAGTTAATGAAAACGGACTACCAGTAAATCACTGGTAGTTGATGCTGGTGCTAAGATGCTTTTAAATAAATCTTCAATGAAATACGAAAACATACACCACTGCGTTTTTAATCATTAACATTTTTAAGCGCATCCTTTTTCGTTTTTATCTTCACTAAGCTGATCTCCATCTGTTGCGTCAACGTTAACATTGAGGTCAACCGGTCTAAGTTACCCTAAATCGGAAACCATTATAATAAAGACAGCAAACCCTTGCAGTCTTTCTTAGAAATGGGTTAGCAAACTTATTAGTTCTAGGTTTCGAAGCAGAGCAGCATAGTAAACTAAAGAGAAGAATCGAAATCCAGTAAAACAGAAAATGAAATCATGGTAATTGTCTTACAAGTTAGTCTTTCTTGGTACATTCGTACGCATCTCGACGCGCGAATACGCGTTGCCTGTCCAATAAACTGTTGTCCATTTTCGATCTACCTCAGCGTTTTGCCGCAGTTTTGTGTAATATCTACATAATCGGGCTGCTTAGCAAATAGACCAGTTATGGATATGCCGCCCATAGAAATGATAGCGGGAGCTCACGTATAACAGCGACGCCTATAGAAATGATAGCAGGAGCTCACGTACAACAGGGGTGGGCCTGATACAGTCATCGCAACGGTCTATATGGGTCGAGTATAGGGAAAGCACATATGTCGGATACACGCTTTCCTAGGCCGGCAGTTTAAGCGCTTTACCCTTGATAACTTTCGTGACATACAAATAGAAGAAATCACAATAAAGGACGGTCTGTACAACGCCGGCTACAATGGCGATAAAATCGTAGAAGTTTTCCACATAATAACGATAGATCCAATTGAGAATGTACAACGCTCGGTATGAGCCTAGTGCAAAGAGATAATGCGACGTAATCGTCTCCGCCTCCCCTGAAACGGAATGAAAGAGTATAGAGTATAGTAATAAAAGGATTCAATTATCAATGAATTAAGTAGTATGACGGGAAATATATTACTATAATATGGTCATAGATTCGTGAATACATCTTGACAGACACAGAAAAACATGCAGTTTTCAATACATAATTTTGCACGCGCTTGATGATTAGTCAAGTCCATTCAGTTATTAGTAATATTAATGGATTTTCATTCACATTAGGCTTGCACTGATCTAGTTCCATTGCTAGCAACTCACCTGTTTTTGATACCATAAAGAGTTGCGGCAAAATGGCTACCGCCTCTAAATAAATCGAGAACGTCCATAGAATTTCCATTATAGTGAACTCATGATTGATCAGCAAGGCAAGCACAGCGCAGGGTGCCAACAGGAACTCCACTCGGAATGTGTCGTGATTTCGGTCATAGGTGGCCTTGAACTTCACACACATCAGATACAAGGTGCCTGAAGTATAATGAAGAATTTCAGTAGATAGTTATCTCACTGTATCGGTAAGGATTTTTTACATATAGAACAAAAATTAATCGTTATAATACCACTGTACGAATGTGTTTGCCTGCTAATCTTAGTGACATGTTGTTATCTTGTTTCGAACCCAGGAAGCATCAGAAAGTTGAAGTCTAAACGGCAAGTGGAAGTGAGAAACTAAACTCTCAAATTCAAGTACCATACACACATTTTCCGTTCTCATGGAAGTTAAAGCAGCGACTACCATTTTCTTTCTGTTTAACAAAACAAAAGCCATAAAAATATTAAATAAAAATAAGGTCTCGAATATATGTAATCGCCCTTGTGACAAAACTGTTCTCTAAAACGGCATGTTATTTGATCTCTAATCATGCGCATTACATCTCTTATATTCTTACGAACTTTTACGATCAATATGCTATTACTTATGTATTTTACCAATTACCAACACTATACAGCACAACACGAAATACCGGGCTTCGAAGCCTGTTTTCACTTACGTTGAAATCCAGTGCATGGTAACTGCTATATCTACAATATCATTTGACCTAAGGACGATGCAAGCTAACAGTGGTTATTGCAGTATTAGAGAACTGTTCATATATTTGCTAGAGCCTTTTGTGAATGATCACGCAGTATTAAGTTGCCCTGACCTAATACCTTGCTCTAGTGGTCTTAGCGCTAGTTTTTAGCACGTAATTTTGAAGCATATAGGGTAAAGCGATGATATGTTGATATGTGTTAGATGTACTCTTTGTTATTGGTTACGCATCGAAATCAACGCTCTGAAACTTTGCGCACGGTATTCGTTACGTTAGTTAACCTAATTCTGTTATCAGTGACTCGCTTGAAAGAATTGACAGCGGTGGGATACCCTGTGCCACCTATCGCCTTCTTTAAGTTACAACGATACTCGAAATCACACGAACTTCAATCTGGAGAATATGAAGGATCAAGCTGACCCGTGATGTGCTCACAGCGTGGCAGCCAAGTCGTACGTCGTCGTCAGGTAACTGCACTGTGTACTGTTGGTTGTCGCCCCATACATCAATCAAATCCTTCAGGAATCCAAAATGTCTTGCAGCATTGACTGCTTTCTTTGCAGGCGATATCTCATTGTAACAAATGCTCCTGATATCCATTGCGTGTATGAATAAGTTTACTCCTTAATCTAGTAGGAAGTACCAATAAAGTCGCTTTCGTTCTTGTTCAACGCCGTTCTCTCTGCAATCTCTCTTTGGTGGGCGGTATAGAATC
Organism: Varroa jacobsoni; assembly: GCF_002532875.2. NCBI lineage: Eukaryota > Metazoa > Arthropoda > Arachnida > Mesostigmata > Varroidae > Varroa > Varroa jacobsoni. The sequence continues at coordinate 62,011 of NW_019213725.1, forward strand.
ACTCATGTCTCGTCTGCAAGGACGATGCGCTCCAGGCAAATTTTTTTATCTGACAGAAATTTGTTGCGGAAATCGTCTAAAGGATACACAACATGTATTCGTCCGTCCTTAGAAACATATCTTTTGCATTTTTTTTTCATTTCCAATCTTTTCATTACGATTCAGTTACACGTGCTTCGAAGAACCCCATATTGAGCCAATAGAGTGTGTTGTCCACCTTCTGCTTTGTTGAAAAGCTTCCATGATCAGCTCGTTCTCCCCATTATAGCCCCGTGGTATAGTAAGCTTCTTTTGGTCTTTAGCTCTCCATTGTTCATGTTCATAGTGATCGCGCTAGTAATACACTTGGTAAAGGCTTGTTTGCCCAGCGTTTTCGCTAGTACTTGATGAATTTCGTCGGCGGTCTCACACTTGAACAGCAGAAATGGAGTTACTGAGAGGTGAGTTTTGTTACTTAATTATCTTAGCCTCTAAATTCATTACCTATGGGTACCTTTTCTTAGGAATCCGAAAAAAACTTACGACCGGAGAAAGTGCCACTACGTTAGGTTAAAGTGGCTTGATTTTTCGAACGGTGGTTGAAAGCTAAATGATTTTTCTTGCTAGCACTACTCTGTCAATGCCAGTATCCCCGCTGAAAGCTTACTCCCCGTCGCGTCGCTTTGGCTCAAATGCTATTTATTAATTCAATATGATTATCAAGCGGATATTTGCCTTTGGTTGCTTTGATGTGTCAAATAGGTAAATTTCTCTTTCTAAGAGCGTTAGGTTAGAATGGCAAGTATTAGGCGGGTACACAAATAATAGGAAAAGGACTCCATCAGATGCTAGCCATCAGCTTGAAGAATTCTTCTCC